>NW_026929116.1:0-37893 GCF_032062105.1 Saccostrea cuccullata | reverse complement strand
TAACTTGCTAGGAGGAATATTGCAGCTTGTTTGTGCAGTTCTAGCCGGTAAGAGTATTTGAGTAATGTATATAGTTTGTTTGCTATTATAAATTTACGGTTTCAGCACTAGTTGTATTTTAGCTTAGTTTTTTGTAAATATAAATTAATTTCAGTGCGTAAGGGTCTTGGAGAGGAGTTATTGATCTATGGGCGTACTGAGGGTCGGTTGACGAGGTCTGAGGCTTATTGACTAATGTTGTATGGAGAACTACGTGCGTCATAGCCAATGTCGACTTCGTTAAGGCGTGGTAGGATAACCGGAGCGATAGGCTAAGATCCGGGGATCTGCGGTTAAGGAATTACTATTTGTGGGCTATGGAACTTGGTGTGACGTAGACGTACTTGTATGGCGAGAGCACGGTGCATTTTCTAGGACACGTGTCGCTGATCTCAGTTTGTGAATTTTGGAAACTTTGAGTAACTTTCAGTAGCAAAGAGTAAAACAAGTTTAAGTTTGAATATATATTTCATCCTTTTAGGAAGTCAATTGAGCTTTTTCTAAATATTAATTTTTAAAGACAAAATGCGTGAATTATTATTCGATTTAAGACCAGATACTAATTGAGTCAACTTTGTTGCTTAAAAAAGTAAACCTTATAATGTAAAGAATCAGATTTGGTTAAAACTGAGTTAACAGTTCATATTTATTTCATTTCCGGTGTATGAGCTTGTATGTGAGAGTGAGTGAGTGTTTTTGAATATAATTTGTTTTTCTTAATTGTGTCAATAAACTTATTTGTTTTTTCTGATTGATATTGTTTTCAATCTCAACCCTGCAAATCTAAAAAGAACTAATGACAGAAGGGTTCAGCTTTAACACATTTTATTTATTTCCCTGTCATATTGGCAGAAACATTTTGTATTTTTGCGTAATATTGGAAAAGGTTACATTTATATTTGAAAACCCATCGAAAAATCTGTAAACAATACAATTGCATTTAACACGGATACATGGAAGTCCCCTGGGAGGAATCCCTAGAATGAGAAATCATCCCCTATTGACTCAGCTCCATGTATTCATCAGACAAACGGAACATTCCGTAGTCAAATTCAATATAGATACAATGACTGGAATGAAACATTTTGCCAAAATTGACTAAATGATAGGTTGTTTTTGCTAACAAGATCAATATAATTGCATTGATTTTAAGACTTAAAACTAGATTGCTGAAATCATTGAAACATGTTTCAGAAATGATCGTACTCGGAACATGCCCCTGAGAATCAAATAAGTTTGGAGATTAGACCATATAAAGGTGATAGCGGATACTTAGTATTACAGAATAAATGAGGAAGGATGACGATAGAAAGTTAGAATAGTCTCGTTTGTTATAAAGTTTAGATGTACTCCCCGCTTGAAAAGTGTGAGGGTATACTGTAATCGATATGTTCGTCCGTCCGTCTGTCTGTTACGCTTTGGGGTACCCATCTCTTATCTCTAACGCCTCTTATATATGAAAAACGAAAAATACTGTAGACAATTCAGATTGTTAAAATACCATGACCATTTGTAAGAGAAAATCGCAGCATTTGATTCAGTGATATGTTGTACGAAGGTTTTCCTAGAAAAACGCAAACTTCTTAAAATATTTCATGGACTTCCGGACCAAAATTTTTTATTTTATGCACAATATTGGGAAATGAAATTTCGTCATTTTGGCTAAATAAAAAAAGGTTGTGACATAATATGCATTTTTAAAAAATATTTAAAGGGTGTTAAATATTGGTGCTCAGCGAACGGTAAATTCTTTGACTTTCAAAATTTGCATTGATAGGGATGTTTTCTTAATTTATTATTCGACAATTCGGATATGTAATGTGATTGAAATGAAATTCTAAGAAACTGTATGATCAAGAAGTCTTGTGTGGAAAAAATAAATACTTTGACATTATAAATAAGAAAAATATAAATTTGTACTGTAAAATAACATATTTTCGAGGGTACAAATTTTCGTGATTTAAGGATAAAATATGAGGTGTGGTGATTTAATTTCGTAAATGAAGAATTGTTCAGTAATAATATCTATGAAAAAATACTTTTCATGGTGGACATAAATTCATGGGTCTCTTCATTAGTGATTTCATAGTATGCACAAACAATAATAGTTAGATATTATCAAGGGCGAGTTGGGGTGATAATGCGGCGCACCAAATTATCACTGAGCGATGTGTTGAGCGGAATATGACCCCATTTATTCAGGAAAAGAGCTGGGAACCAGAGAACGACACACATAGGTGTACCGGAGCTGGTTTGAACGTGGTAAAAGATCTACAAAAATGACAACTAAAAGGTCTAGAGCTGGACGTCACAAATAGAGATCGCCGCTAACTATGCGAGCACTGTATCATTTGTGAAGTGGATAACTCGATAACCGTTCCTTTTACGGGGAAGTATTACTATAAAACGGGATAATTCCTCTTTTCAGTAATAAAAACATTAATGAATACGGTAACTTTTGTCGAATTTTTTTTATAATGCCTCAAATATATTTATTAAATAAAATATCAGACGAAATACGACCTTTATTTTAAGAAGATTTCTTAGCTAAGAGTGTTTACGCCTTCTGAACCTTTGGAAAATGAGAGAAAATTGGACAATTTACAAACTTGCGGAAAGACGCAAATAAATTGAAAGGCGTACAAACGGAATTCTATGTAACCCAACCTGGTTCTAAGACGGGTAGGTGAAGGGGATACATTGGAAGAAGAAGCCAGCCAGAACAATGTAACCCCTCTCCACCCCCTTAATCATGCATGCTCTGTTTTATGTTTAATTTACGCTTATAAAATTCATAATAAATTACCTACATATTTTCATAGCCTTCAGGTCATTTTTATGATATTAAATACCAAACACCAAGATTATTCTTCAGGCACCGTAAATATCTAGATAAAATCCCGTATTTGGTAGTCGGTGATCCAGGAGAAGTGAATCTTTTGTTGTGATCCAAAGACATTTAACATTTGTTATTTTAAAACATTTTCAATGACGTATTCATTTTGGAATGGGGCATGAATGCAAGCACTTGTTGAGTAAAATTGACAGATACAAAAAGTAAAAAAAAAAAAATGGATTTTTTCATACTTTGAACTTTTTTGTTCATTATAAATATTTTTAGTGCTGACTGTAGGCAATCAATCATTTGGTTGAATAAATTTAAAAGCAACTTTGAATTTGAAAACAAAACTTTCGGTGATATGAAAAGCTTGATATCATTCATGTATTCAGTGAGCGGACAAGTAATCCTGTTAAGAGTAACAACAAAGAGAAAGAGAAATGGAAGTATAAAAACAGTTATATAGAAGATTTCGTGCAGGTTTCAGCTTCTTACTGATTTTCCAGACTTGTAATACCTTGTAAAGATTGCTGTTTTGTATGATAAAACCATGAATTTTCAAGTCGTAAATAGTTTATGTAATAAGAAAACAAAAGACTGTCCACGCTTTGATTTATGGATTGTATGTTGTTTAAAATCCCTCTCGAGAATTTTCACTCATAAGGAGACGCCACCACTTGCCGGTGGAGAGCTGTAAATTTAGTCCTATGCTCGCTACTTAGGGTCATTGAGCAGTGAGGGATCTTACCTACTGCGATACCGGACATCGGTTTATAGGTCTCATCCGAAGGACCAGTCTCAGCATCCCATAGTTGGATTCTAGCCTGCGACGTAAGGATTAACTCCTTACTTTTTTTTTCATAAAGATAGAGTTCGTCTTATCTAAAAGCAATTTCTTTAATTGCATTAATAGGTCAAATTGACTATCGAGGATATAATTACCCAAGCCAACACGTTTAAAACATGTGATAGAATTGCAACAAGTGACGAAATGGCCGCTTATTACAGTGTTAATAAGGCTGTTGGGGTAGGATTTTAGTGGATTTTAGTGGCCGCTGGCCGCGTTTCACAGGTGGCCGTTTATTCCACTTAAAATATATAGTAAAAATCATCAGGGGGAACTGAAAGTGGCCGCTGACTGCAAGTGGCCGATTTCGGGTGGCCGCTAAGACAAGTAACGAGCAACTTCTGGAACTGATGCAGTCACCTGTGTTGAGAAAATCATTTCCAGTGGGAGAAAATGTGTGTCATATGTCCTTTGCAACAACAGACATGATTAGGATCAGCGATTTACCATGGATTTAACATCTTGACAGACACAACTGGTGACCCTCTATGCATTCATTTAAATAACATGGATACACCTAATTATACTGCAGGACATTGCGTTACTCGTGAGGGCAATCTAATCTATGTAGGCAAGCATCATTACGTCAGAGAATTGTCCAAAGAAAAAATGGAAAAAGTTGAAAGCAAACTAGTAAATGTAAAAGAACCATGGGTTGCGAAATGTGTCTACAGCTCCCCCTCCAACGGAGATTTACTAGTTGGCGTATTAAGATATGACTGGGATAAAAATAAATCTACAAAGGCCAAGGTAGTGCGGTGTATCAGTACAGGAAAAAAATACAAACCCAAACAGGTCATTGGAGACGATAACATGGATCAGAGACTGTATGAATGCCCTTTATACTTCACCGAGAACCATAACGGAGATGTTATTGTGTCTGACCAGAACCGTGCTGTAGTAGTGACCGAGTGTGGAGGCAAACATCGTTACTCTTACACAGGACCTTTATCAGAAGAACGAGATGATTTCTCCCTCACAGGTCCTCTGTCAAGGTCACGGCTATTACCATTAGGACTCTACCTTCTCTGGGTTGGAACAAGCGGTCACAAAGAAAAAATATGCATATACAGATACATACAGAGAAAGAATATGGAGAGGATCGACAAACATTATTAGCCCACAAGTGATATTTATATTGATCTAGAAGTAAATTGTGTAGATTTATTGAAAATTACTACCCCCAGGTTTAGGTGGGGGGGGGGGGGGGGGTCCCTAACAATAAGTGGTTAACATTTTATATTGGAATATGTAGTGGAAAAATTACCTTTGTTAAGAACAGCGAAGTCATATTTAATCAAATTGATTTAAAACACCTTCAAATAGTGTAGTTTATAATGTAGTGTAAAATGTTCAAATTATGGTCCCTGGAAAAAAAGGGGGGTGGGGGTGGGTACAGTTCAGTGAGCCCACAACTGGTAATCGAAGTTATGCTTAGGAATATCTAGAAAATGTCTAGAAAAAATTACTTTTTTGAAGTAAAGGTATGATCAGATTCATATGCAGTTATACTCAGGTAGTGAAGCTTGAAATTATTAAAATTAGTGTCGGGTTGGGCAGAAATGGGGGGGGTCAAATTTTAATAAAAGAATATTTAGGAAATTGTTTAAAATCTTTTCCCTTAAAACAGCAATGCCTTGATCAGCTTAATTTAGGTGGAATAAAAGTCCACTGATCAGGACAAACACAGGCTGGATATAATCTACATACAAGACCACGGGTTTGATTGGAGAGGTAAAGGAATCACTTGAAAAAATGTTGCGACTGTAAATAAATGAGAAAAACCTAGTGGTATGGTCCGTAAAATTTATCGCAACTACAAGTAGATCAAAAAATATTTTAGAAATATGTTAAATGCTGAAAATGAGCCCTATATACTAGTAAGTAATCTGTATCGTGACCTAGACGAAGCAGCCGACTGAGATATATCCGCGTATTTTGGAAGAAAAAGATGTAATTGCAGATCTTACCATACATATCCTGAAATTCAAATAGACAATGACATAGTTTATAGTTATCCGTCGGGAGTCTCTGGAGTCTTTGGAATATACATTCAAAATATATATTCTACCTCTAATGATCCTTTGCGTGAACAAGACTTTTATTGTAGGTTGAAAAGAAGAACGAAAACATTAAAGGTTGTGTGCTCAATATAAAGGCCACGTTCCCATTGGCTTAATTATTCTAACAGGGATAGCGCTGATCATTTGCAAACTGAAATACATACAAGAACCTAATGCTGATCCAGATACAAATAAAAACGTTATCTTTAGTGGCAAAAATCTTCTTGAATGAACTGTAAAACTGTTTAATGCAATTGTGTCGTTTGGTACAATTCAATCTTCATGGAAGCTGTGGTTTCATTGTGCCATAAGGGAAGAGGAAACTCATGTTAATGCTACAGACCAATTGCTTTTTTGTCATGTTTTCTTTCTTTCTATGTTCCCCAAACGAAGTTGGGGAACATATTGTTTTTACTCTGTTTCTTATTATTAGGGTCTTCCGCTTCCTTCGGAAGACCCTACTGTTATTCTACTGTTTCTTATTATTATTTTATTTTTTTTTTCCCGCTCGATTTTTGACAGGCGATTTCTCAAAGATCTTTGGGCTGATTTTTATGAAACTTTCAGGTTAGATACCTTGTAATTAAACCTATTTACACCTGTTTTCAATTTTTTGATGCATGCCTTTAATTGTGAGTTATTGCCCTTTAATTGAAAATTTTGATGTCTCGTTTCCACTAAAAATCTCAAGAACGACGTAAGATATTTACACGAAAGTTGGAGAACTTGTAGCCAATACATTGTAGATGTGCAGAACGATAAAATTATAAGCTGATTTCCTAAAGTTTGGAAGCTATAAAACGGCAAATTTTAGTAATTTTTTTTCTTGAATTTTTGCTACTTTTTGTGTAATAACTTTTGAACCGAGAATAATTTGGTAAGAAATATATAACAAAAGTTGTGTGTAATTACGAGAGCTTTCATATTAGATTAATGAAAAGGGGCTGGCCCCTATAATTAGGGGTTAATAGCTCATACACGTTTTTTTCTGATAGCTAAAATATTGGTATATTATGAAAAAGTTTGACTGAAATAATTTCGAACTTATTAAATCTTGTCATTTGATATAAAAAGAAATAAACTTCCAGCTATATTTAATTGTTTTTTATATAAAACAAGTATGTGAGAAACCTTTCAGGAACAAGTTGTCTACTATAGCCAGCCAAGCCTTTACTGCATGTGCACATTTTTAGTTGATGCATCTAAAAGATATAGTTTTGATTCGGTGTTTCTTCGTTTTCTTTTTATTCAAATAATTTTAAAATGTGATGATGTACACAACAATAATTAGTACCTAGTTTAGAGGATTTTTGTTTGTAAACAACGCGCGGCATTGTGGGAAATAGGAAGGTACTAAAGACGCGATGTACTAAACACTGATTTGACCTGATTCAAATTTGTCTGTGAATGTTCCAAACAATTGAATTTTTGTATAGCATATGCCTTGAAGTCATAAAGTATGTACATAAGTAAGTTAAAATACTCAATATTACCATTTAATTAAAAATTAAAACGTCAGGTAAAATTTTAATATCAGGTCTCTAGTATATCCCGTTTTTAGTGTGCCCCTTCGAGTCGATGTCGGACACATGTTGACAAACTGAAAATAGAATGATTTGTGAAGTTGAACATTTTCTCACCAAAGAATACGTATGTAGACATGCACACTCATTTAATCTGCAGCTACGAAGTACTTTGTCACTCCTCTAGAACATTATTCTAAGCAGAATTATCCAGATTCATATATTCTAAGAATCTTGTGTGAATTGTTTACGAGGAAATTCCAACTGTCACATTAACAAGGATGAACACTCTTGACTCTGCTTGGGATTTCCTAGTGATAATTGCATCGAGTGATGAAAGAGCTGACGGCGACATTTTAATGTATGATTGGCTTGGACCATTGGAATGAAGGTTAGAATATTTTTATTACTTAAAATTTACACTACTGATTACATGACAGTGACATACATTGATATTATTAGAAATACACAGACACACCGATATATTATCTGTTTTACAGTTCAGACGCTCCCTGTTTGGCTTGTAAATCCCCACAGCTTTATATTTTATTTTTTTTAAATTTGAGAATGTAATTTCAACAAGTCTTACTCACTCAGTCACTGTTACTTTCAAAACCAAAAATGCAAAAATTCCAACACAACAGTCCTACTATCTATCAAAGTGATCATACCCTATAATTCAAACTGCACCTAGTGTTACAGAATATATTCAACTAATTATATATTGACAGTGTGACTGTTAGGGTGAGGGCAGATACTTATTTAGTTTTAATTTAGATTGTGCTTGTCAAGCCGCATTTGACATCAATGGTGCATCCATGCTCAGTGTTCACACTGAGAGTTTATTCAAATGTTTAATTCGAATGAATTCACTGCTCGTTAAATTACTTCCCATTAGCTCCATGTGAACATGACTAAGGATAGCTAATTCAAATTAAATAGAAATGAATTTTGAATGTAGCTTAAACATGTTAAAGAAGCTAAGCACTGTGGGTCCAAAGTATACTGCGGAAAAATTGTGTGGAGCAATGTGCAAGTCACAATCTTCTTTTGCCAAGGTGTTATCATAAGAGCTCGCATTATGGGCAGGGATTTGTGCTGTTGTCTGGACTCGCTATAAATAGATGTTTTCAAAAAGTCTTAATTATTTTATATCATACTTTACTGACAAAAAAGGACAAATATTGCTCAGTTAAATTGCAAAAGAAATTTGTTTAAAAAAAATTGTAATAATAGAAAGTTTGCTTTTTTGTTTGATAAGACTGCTGTAATGGTTTAATGTTTGTTTATTTGCCTTAATCATACATTTTTCAGTCATTTCATGGTGCCACCACTTGGGATGGTATTAGCTGCAAATATAGACTTGTACTTAGCACTTATTGCCTTTAAGAAGTATGAGATCCATTTTGTGCTAACACCTACCGTGACACAGAATCTTGGTTTATGCAGTCTCATAGGAGTAACCTGTCTAAAGCATTTAGCAATGGGATTGGAACCTGCGACGTAAGGTTCAGCTTCTTATTGATACTTTGATTGATAATATTTATTTGAGAATTTCACTCATTCACATACTTAGAGATGTTGATATATATTGTTGAATAGCATCAATTTAGACCTTTACTTAGCTAAGTAAACATGTACTGTGAGGTTTTTAAGGTCTCATTCATTTTATATGCCAGATGCTTGTTAAGGAACATTACTGCATAAATGTTTTTGTCTTAAATTTGAAGCTCTTTACTAATATAGAGATATGTTACCATATAGTGTTAAACGTCTTCAAATTAGGGTAGACCTTTACTTTAAACTCAGCAATGTGAGTGTGTTGTGTGAACTTGTGTTAGCGAGACAGTGTGTTGTATGAAATTGTGATAGTCTGACAGTGGGTTGTTTGAATACTTGTTAGCTTGACGATGTGTTGCGTAAACTCGTGTAAGCGAGACAGCGTGTTGTGTGAAATCGTGTATAAAGTGTAAGTGTGACAGTGTGTTGTGTAAACTCGTGTTAGCTAGACAGAGTGTTGATTGAACTCATATTAGCGAGACTTCATGTTGTGTAAACTGGTGTTAGTGAGACTGCGTGTTGTGTAAACTCGGGTTAGCGAGACTGCGTGTTGTGTAAACTCATGTTAGCGAGACAGCGTGTTGTGTGAACTCTTATTAACGAGACAGCATGTTGTGTGAATTCGTGTTAGCGTGACAGTGTGTTGTGTGAACTTGTGTTATCCTGAAAATTTGTCGTGTGAACTGGTGTTAGAGAGACAGTGTGTTGTGTGAACTCATGTTAGCGAGATTGCATATTGTGTGAACTCGTGTTAGCGAGACTGCAAGTTATGTAAACTCGTGTTAGAGAGACAGCGTGTTGTGTGAACTCGTGTTAGCGATATTGCATGTATTTTGAATTTGTGTAAGCGTGACAGTGTGTTGTGTAAACTCGTGTTAGCCTGACAGTGTGTTGTGTGAAATGGTATTAGGATGACAGTGTGTTGTGTGAAATGGTATTAGGATGACAGTGTGTTATCGCAACAGCGTTTGGTGCGAACTTGTGTTAGTGAATAGTGAGACAGCCTGTTTTGTGAATTCGTGTTAGCGTGACAGTGTGTTGTGTGAACTCGTGTTAGCCTGACATTGTGTTGTGTGAAATGGTATTAGGATGACAGTGTGTTGTGTGAAAATGGTATTAGGATGACAGTGTGTTATCGCAACAGCGTTTGTTAGTGAATAGTGAGACAGCCTGTTTTGTGACTTTGTGTTAGCGTGACAGTGTATTTTGTAAACTCGTGTTATCGTGACAGTGTATTATGTAAACTCATGTTAGTGAGATTGTGTGTTGTGTAAACTCATGTTAGCGTGACAGTGTGTTGTGTGAATTCATCTAAGCGTGACAGTGTGTTGCGTGAACTTGTGTTAGCTAGACAGTGTGTTGTATGAACTGGTATTAGCGAGACTGCGTGTTGTGTAAACTTGTGTTAGCGAGACAGCGTGTTGTGTGAACTTGTGTTAGCGAGACAGCGTGTTTGTGAATTCGTGTTAGCATGATAGTGTGTTGTGTGAACTCGTGTTAGCCTGATATTTTGTTGTGTGAAATTGTATTAGCGTGACAGTGTGTTGTGTGTTAGTGTGACAGCGTGTGGTGCAAACTTGTGTTAGTGCGAAAGTGTTTTTCAGTGTTGTGATGGCGAGCTGTGTGATAGCCTAATGGCATCTTTTGTGTCGGTAAGATGGCACGTTTTTATGAAAGTGCTATTGAGCTTTAGCAAGTGGCCCTATCTGGACACGCCTTATTATGATTGATCAGTTCTCAGATATACAGTGAATTACCGGTATTATTGTCACCATGAAATCAGCATTTACAGTTGCAATTACCTAGTTAGTAATAATAAGATATTGGTTTGCCAGTTATTAAAATTATGGTGTTCCAATGATGTGAAGTTGCAGTGTGTTAGCATGTTAATTTCAACAGACTGCCACTCCAATGCAGCTTTAAACAACACGCTGCTGTGTTAACACAAAACAAAATATCATGCAAACACAACTCTAAACAATCTGTTGAGTGTTAGCTTCACTGCATGTTGGATTCAGTGTGCTGGCATATTATCACTGACGTACATGCTAGCACATTGTCACCTCGTGCTAGTATGTTGTCATAAATACTCTAGCATATTATCCTAGACCCGCTAGTGCATTATTACTTTGCACTTGTATGTTGTCTTATTAGGGAATAGCATAAATGACTGCCTTAATTGGTGTAAACTTCTTTTAATTGATGAAAGAGTATATTAAAATTTACAAATTATACAGGGAAAATGTGACAATATCTTAGAACTCAATTTTATAATCTAATTTATAATCTCATGAATTGCATGTTTTATTGGTAAAAGAATTATAAATTAAAAAATTTCAATTTCTTTTGGATTGGTGTGACTCATCTGAATACTGAATTTTGATACCAAGCATGACCATGATTTGCCAGAAGATCATCTGTTTGGATGTGACATGGAATAAACAGCATAGTGAAAATAAGTCAAGTTTTGGTTTGTGACGACAACTTTTAAACACACTGTGTATCATTTTTAAATTTTGACAACATAAATCCACAAATATGAGCATATCAATTGCTCTCAGTTTTTCAAGTGAAATAGTTTTTGTAACAGAAATACATGTACCAGTAATTACATTGGACAAAATGTTATTTATAAATATAATAATATTTTGTTTGTGATGCATGTTGACCTCTTTATTAAGGTCTTCCCTTTCAAAGTTTAGACTTACTTCTTCTAATGATTAAGATAGGTCCTCTGTCTTCAGCAGGAATATAAGATCTTGTAATACATGTATGTGTATTTTTACAGTATAATGTAAAAAAATTGTTATTTTGGCACATACAACTAAATAAAGGCATATACATGTGTATGATTCCAAGGAATTCAATACATAGGGCATGTACATGTAGTTTTCTAAAACAAGATTGAAGAGATGTCCAGTCGCATTTCAATGTCAACTGCAAAACTGTGCCTGTTGCATACTTATTAGCCCATCTGAGCTAAAGGAACCAGTAAATTTTTTAAAAACATAATTTTATCCATTATCATCATTGTCTAAAATTTCACAATATCATTTTCCAGAACCAAAGTGAAACTTGACACAGAGCATCCTTAGTGTAGGGGATTCAAATTGTTCTTATGCAGGGCAATACTTTCAAAGAGATTTGTTTCTTTAATGCTGTAAATGTATTATATTTAGCTTGTACAATATTTGGTGGAAATTGACTTTTGAATAAGTTAGCGTAGATATTCTTATTTATGTTTATGTACAAGACTTTTAGCTTTGTACTTGATTTAGTGATTGCTGCATTCCGCAAAAGCCGCTAAAAAAGAATACACAGCCATATGTAATATGTTTACAATATACCTTTCGGAGAATTTTACACTCCTATTGAGGTACCACCAGTTGCTAGTGGAAAGCTGCAAATTCGAAATATACACAACACATTTCTGTGTGTTTATTATAAAAGTATTGTTCTACTTACTGATCGCAACTAATGAAGATTGTTCATCATTATTGTAAATACATTTGGATTTTTTGATTTATTATATAATTTGTTTATTTTATTTACCTAGTTATATTGAATATTAAATGATTTTAAAGCCATTTTTAAGATGGTAATGTAGCAAAACACTTATGTTTCTGTAGTATGACACGTTTCACAAACATAATTGCAACAAAGATGATATATCCGATATCAAAAGTCATAATATTGGAAGTTTAACTGTTGTGGATACGATTTCAAGAATGCTGTTAGAGAGAGTACCCTTTAGACCTCATGCTCACACCAAATTAAAGAATTCAAGTAAGGGTTTTTGAGACAAATCGAAAAAGAGAATGTTAGCAAAGTTGACAATCTAGACAGAAACATTTAATCTTTTGCTTATCGCTAGGAAGGAAGACCCACTCGTTGCTTTGCAACGAGCTTTGCTCTAGTTATTATTCTTTTTATTTTTCTTCTTCCTGGGAAAATTTTGTCCACGAGTGATCTTGTAAACTACACATCCGACTTAGGTGAAACCTTTTTAGGGTCAGTAGGCATGTTATGTAGAGTTGCCAAACAAAGGTCATTTTGCCCGCACGTGCTTGCAAGAGCGCGCACGTGCAACAGGTGAAATTACCAATATAATGAATATTGCCGTAACTTTTCTATTTTTTGATGTGATTTTTTGAAACTCATAATGTAAGGATACATTAGTAGTATAGACAAGATAGCATGGTCAAAATAGCAAGATCGCACGCGCATGCACGTGCGCTTCGCTCTGATTGGCTGAAACTAAAGTCTCAATAACTTTCTTGTTTCTTGTCATAATCCTTTGAAATTTTAAACATAGTCCTACATTATGAAGATCTACCGCATGATATGTAAGAATTTTCATGAAAGCATGCGCATGTGCGCGTGCTGCAAACTGATTGGTTGAAACTTTAAATGGCAATATCTCCTTTGTTTTTTGACGAAATTCTTTGAAATTTAAAATATAGTCATGCATTAGGATATCCTACAAAATGATATAGAAAAAAAATCATGAAATCACGCGCATGCACGTGTGCTGCAATCTGATTGGCTGAAACTTTAAATGGCTATTTCTCCTTTGTTTTTTGACGAAATTCTTTGAAATTTTAAATATAGTCATGCATTAGGATTTCCTACAAAATGATATAGAAAAAAAAAATTATGAAATCACGCGCATGCACGTGTGCTGCAATCTGATTGGCTGAAACTTTAAATGGCTATTTCTCCTTTGTTTTTTGTCGAAATTCTTTGAAATTTAAAATATAGTCATGCATTTGGATATCCTACAAAATGATATAGAAAAAAAATCATGAAATCACGCGCATGTACGTGTGCTGCAATCTGATTGGCTGAAACTTTAAATGGCTATTTCTCCTTTGTTTTTTGACGAAATTCTTTGAAATTTAAAATTAAGTCATGCATTAGGATTTCCTACAAAATAATATAAAAAAATCATGAAATTACGCACATGCACGTGTGCTGCAATCTGATTGGGTGAAACTTTAAATGGCTATAACTCCCTTGTTTTTCAACAAAACAGGATGGGATTTAGAACATAGTTAGATGTAAGGAACTCCTACAAGAAGGTATGATCATCATGCACATGCACGCATGTGCGTGCATTTGAAACGAGTATATTTAAATATACTCTTGAATGAGTGATTTTTATTACTTTTAAACTGAATGCTTTAATATAAAGTATATTAAAATATATAAATAGTGTAGACAAGATAATATGGTCATAACGCACATGCATTCACATGCGCTTGAGTGCAATGCTAAAAATTGAATATAACTGGTATCCTTCTGGGAAAACGTTGTTAAAGTCAAAAATGCACAGAGTTTGTCTTTTTTAATGAAGCTTACAGGGAATATGGCACCGAAAGGGAGTTAGGGAGCGTTTGGGGAACATCTGTAACGGTTCCCGTTACAATTAGCACTAGTTTTTTTTTTAATTTTTAGAGCACAATTCATTACCGCTTTTCTACGCATGTTTTAGGTAATAAAGTATTCCTTATTCTTCAACAACAAGGGTTTCTACAAAATGTGGTTGTTTGACAGCGCATTTTAGCTAACTTGAGACAATTTTTCATAATTTAAAATATGTTAACAATGTTTATATTAGTGTTTTAGTTAGTAGCAAAGCATTTGAAATTGCATTGAGACATGCTCTCTTGTTGAAACAGTATAAATTGGGTGAATTAGGTAACCTTTTCACCAGATGACCGTCATGTTGATACAAAATGTGTTATTATAGTAAATCAGTCTCAGTCTAGGCGGTTTCCTGTACACAGGACATGAGACAAGGCGGTCTACTCTCTACATTTTGAATCGTGTAAGATTCCATACCTGATAGTTTTAATTAGAAAAAGCTTATATTTCGCTCTCTGTAATTATCTAATGCTTTGATACAATTTGATTGTCTAGAAAAATCATATATAAATATGGGATATTTACGTGTTAAACAGTTGTCCATCCCTGACGGATTGTATAGCACGCATTGGGTCCCCCAACTAAGTTACGTTCAATGCCCAATAATCTTACATTTTTATATTTTGTGCAAAAAGTGTGAAAATAGACTACGACTTTTAATGGTTGAGCGGTACTATGGGAATAAAACCAATCCTTGTTTATAGAACTGTAATAGAACTAAAACCATCTTCATATTTTCATGGACAATTAGTGCCACCTTTCAGATAAAATAAATGCTCTAATGAGAAAAGGCTTATATTTCGCTCTCAATAATTTAGATCTCGATATGTAAACCCTTTAATCTTAACAATTCAGTTTTCTTATCTTATCTGTCAGGGAGGGACCTTATGGTTGTAAATAATGTTATCGAATGTTTTACATCGATTAATTGTTTTCCAACATGGTCAAAAATGCACAGAACCTTCCTGTAAAAATGACACAAGATCGGACTTTTGTAAAAACCATTTTGAAGTTCTTCAAATACAAACTTAGACTTACACAATGAAGCTGTAATTTTGTGGTAGTCTGTGTCCCCTGGAATTTAAAAATCTGTGAAAGAAAACATTCTTAACAAAGTTTAATTTTAAAACTCTGAGAGAATTGATCAAAACAACTAGGGTTTATTCCTGGTATTTTGAATTTATTATGTTTTATAACCTCTGACAATATATGAAGGAGTTGTTTTTGATTAATCTTACAAAATGAAATGCATTGTCTTCAATTATACAATAAACTCCAGAGGGATAATCACATGACTCTTGCGTTCGGCAACAGAAAGGTCATAGTTACATGTACTTGTAATCGGATGAGCGATGTGACCCTTTGAGCTTCTTGTTTTTATTCATTAGCTCACCTCAACGAAGTTGGGGAAGCTTATCTAATATCTTTGGGGTCGGCGTCGGCGTTGGCGACCCAGGTTAAGGCTAAGTTTTTTGGAGCAGTTTTCTGTATAAGTACTTCTATGTCCTATATAGATTAGATATGCATGGAAGATATGTATTTCATTGTACCAGTCAAAGTTTCAGATGCTGCAATTTCAGCAAATGAATGACCAGGGTAATGTTTTTGGAGCAGGTTAACATTTTTGGTGCAGTTTTTGGTGGTGGTATCATTTCCGAGTAACTGTAAGCCCTATGTAGTCCAAACTTGCATGAATGATACATCTAAAGATGCACACTATCAGACTTGCTTCAGTCGCTGTATTTGACCTACATTTTCCGGATAATTGAGCAGGTCAATGCTTTCGGTGCAGGTGTCATTTCCAAGTAACTATTAGCATTATAGTGACCAAACTTGCATGGTGATACATCTAAGGATGCATACTTCCAGTATCACTTCGGATTCTGAATCTTACCTACGTTTTCCAGTTGAGTGAACATGTTAAAGTTTTTGGTGCAGTTTTCATTTCAGAGATACTTAAAGCCTTATAATGACCAAACTTGCATGGATGTTACAATTTAGGATCATACTACCGACTTAATTCGGATGCTGAATCTGACCGTCATTTTCCGGTTGAGTGAACAGGTTAATGTTTTTAGTGCAGGATTCATTTCCAAGTAAATTTGAGCTCTTTAATAACCAGACTTGCATGAATAATGCATCTAAGGTTGCATTCTACCAGGCTGGCTATAGATGCTGAATCTGACCTACATTTTCTGGATTAATGAAAAGGTTATATTTTTTTTCATTTTATTACCAAGAAACTATAAGGCTTATATAAGGCTTATATAAACCAAACCTGACTAAAAGATGCATCAAGGGATTAAAATTTACAATCTTGCTTCTGATGCTGGATTTTAATTACGTTTACATGATGAAGAACTAGTTTGAAGTTTTTATATGGGCCTACTCAAAAGTATAAAACCAAAATTGCAAAAACTTTTCATATTTCGATGTACATAAATAGTGGGACTTTGCCTTACTTAAAGACAACATTCGTTGAGATGAGCTTTGTAATCTCTGATTACCTATGTTTTTTTTTTATTTTGCCATAGAGGTAAAACATTTTGAATTATGTATGAAGAAAACCATGTGTTTCATAGTTGATGGTTGATGATTGATTGACATTTGAATACATTACTGAGCTTCAAACCTGGAAAATTGATTTTTGTCACTATAACATATATTCAATGTTATATGATACAAGTCATTATCAAATAAAATAAAAAGAAACCTAAAGCAACACACTGCCAGTGGGTGGTTTTGAAAGCTTGATTGATTGTTCTTAAAGAGAACAACGTGCACCTTTTTATGTTTAATTTATAATTGAAATTATAAATTTGAAAGTACTGATGATGGTGAATCGGCTGATCATGTTTAAACAATAAAGGATTATAGGAAAGATTCATCTTTATCTGTGTTTCTCTACTAAGCCAACAGTGAAATTGATTTTAAAACCATTTGGTGTATACTCACGCATAAAAATATACACGGAAAAACGTGCGTTAAGGTAACTTCACAATAAGGCTTCCGCGACGTTAGTAAAAGAATAACGATATAGGGCAGCGAGAAATTCAAATATTGAGTATGTATTCGGTGCTTCTGAACATGTAAAATGTAAATATAAGGAATGTTTTTAATTTTTGTGTGAAATATTGGTGTATGAATCACACGGACTTGCACGTAGACATATTTTTCATGAAGCGCTAGCGCGCTTCACGAAATATGCCTACGTGACAAGTCTGTGTGATTCACACACCAATAACTCACACAAAAATTAAAAAAACATTCCTTAAATGAATACTAAGTAAAAAGGACTTCTTGTTAAGAAATTTATTCTTTAAGGTTTCTTCATATATTATAGGATTGATAACGGATATTGAATGTACAGAATTTATTATTAATTATCTAGAGTTGTAAAACAAAACACAACTGTGGGACCATTAATCTACTTATATAAAGTACATGTATAATATAAAAAAACATAGCTTTCCTATTTCTCTCTCAAATATAATAATGATGACTCTTTTTTGTTTTGAAAAGATAAGTTTTGATTATTAAACGATCCTTAAACTACGAAATATCTATTTTTTTTAATAAAGATATTATAATCCCCGTAACATATACTAATTTGTCGGTTGTTGGTCTCGGTCTGAAAATTTGACGACTCGGAACATGGTTTTGAATGTCATTTAAGCTGAAAGGCATTAACACCGTATATCGGTGGTAGTTAAATATTCTTATATAAAGAAAATAGGTATTTGAAAAGTTAAGGTCATCTAGTCAATCTTAAATACTAGCTTTAAATTGTTCTTATTCGTTCAAAGTCAGTGAGGTAAAAAGAGATAAAGATAACGGACAGTGATCAATTTTATAAATCCAGTAAATAAACAGGGCAAACGCACGGAAATCTGCCTGAGGTATGATCAGGTGCCTAAGAGGAGTAAGCATACCCTGCTGACTGTTTAACGCTGCCGTTAGCCCTATGCACAGATCAGGTATATTATCGATTCGACTCTATCGTCAAAAAAGCACTAAAGAAATTAAGTAGTGAATGATTTCAAACATATCAGACTAAATGCAACCTAACGATAGGTTTTACATATTAACAAACAAGTCAAGGTCGTCATTACAATTATAGAACTTCTGAAAAATTGTCTTGCTTTTTAAAACGATCTTAATTGACGTCAAGACACATATAACATTGTAGTCATTCTTATTTATTGCTCTATTTTTGAGATATTTGTAACAAAATCCTTAAAAAAAACCTCATTAGAATTTTTCCGTATATTTCTTGGGTTAGGTTTTAAATTTTCTTCTTTTTTTTACACTTTTGACAGTAAACGAAATTGGAATATACAAACTTGTGAAAGAAGCAAATAAAATGACAAACAAAAACGAGCAAAGGGAATTCTATGTAACTCAACCTATATAATATATGATAATAATAATTCTAGCATAAATGCTACTCATAGCGCTTTACAATACATTATTACCCAAGCAGACCTTAACAATCCAGAATCTTTCTCAGTGCAAGCTGCCTCTATCAGCACTAGAACACTAACATTCTGACAATATCTTTTACTGTCTAAAGCCAGGTACCCCTTTTACACTTAGATGTGAGGTAATTTGTGTAAAGTGCCTTTCCCAAGGACACAACGTCGGCTTGTCGCAGCCAGGATTCGAACCCACAAACTTTCGGTTTGGAGTCCAGCACCTTAACCACTGGATTACCGACCTAGTTGTTAGACGGGGAAGTTGAGGAGAAATATTTCAAATGGTTGCCAGTTAGAACAGTGTAGTCCTCACCCCTATTCTGAATTAAGCATGAGCTGTTTTATGTTTGATACAATTTCAAATTACCTCATGATTACAATTCCTTTTATTCAGTATGTTTTTTCTTTGCAATATTATATAATTAATTCCAACTACCTTGAGGACGAAATGCTAGGTTCTTCTTCGAGTACCTTGCAAATTTGGATAAAACCCTTTGTTCGGCAGTCGGTGATCCAGGATAGGATTCCAAATAATGTACAATTGAATCTTTTGTTGTGCTGTAGAGACATTTGATATTTGTCTTTTTAAAACATTTCCAATGGGATACATTAACGCAAGCACTGGTTGAATAAAATTGAAGGAAACAAAAAGGTGTTTGTTTTAATGAAACGATTGATAGTATGCATGTATTCATGACTGCACTTCAAAGACATCTAATATTTGTCATTTTGAAATATTTTTTGTGGTGAATGAATGCGAGCATTGGTTGAATAAAATAGAAAAAAAAATCAAAAAGCAAAAAACTTGGTGACATTAAAAGCTTGATAGTATTCCTGTATTCAGTTAAGGGACAAAGAACCTGGTTCTGCCTGGTAACGGCAAAAACATAAAGGCCAACAATACCATGAAAGATATATTAAAACAGCTATGTTGAAGATTCCAAGCACGTAACGGCGTCTTACTGATTGATTTTCCTGCCTTTATTTGTAAGTTTTTGACCGATTAAAGTAGCTAGTAAAGAATGATACTTAGTGTGACAAAATCATGAATTTCAATTACAGTAGTAAAAATATTTTATTTAAAAGAGAAAGACCACAGACTGTCCATGCTATGAACATTGAACGTGTTACTGAATTCCTTCTTACATATGCATGTATTCAACTATAAGCAATTCTACTGCATAGCAAAAAACCATGTTGAACATTTACAATTACGTTTAAACTGATTGTTCTGTCATTTCTACACGTGTAGTGTACATACCTGCCTCATTAATGTAAACCAATAGTAGTTTGTGTCCGAAAACAAGATTTTCTCGAATTAGGCATTAGTAAAGATGAACTATATTATTTCATATTTATATTCAAACATGTATTTGAGGCTAGAAAACTCATGGGTCGGACTCACCAGGTCGCACAGTTTACAGATAGTACAAACGTAAATCAAACGTAAATCTAACGTATTGTTTTTTTTTCTTAACCAGAGGAGAGGAGAGGGTGTACTAGGTTGATCCGAATATCTTCGGAGGAAGGGAGTATACTGAATTGACCTACTTGTCCCCCATGCTCTCAGTTGACCCATCTATCCAGTATAGAAGATTGAAAATGTACTCACATGACCCACCCGTCCAGACTCCTTATACTACTTGCGCATAAAGATGGTGGCGATTTTAGCATTTTTCAATTACATGTTATGAATTAGTCTAACTACCTTCAATTTTGGACGCTATTGCATGTATTTTTTTCGCAGACTGGCTCTTAACAATGGTCATCCGGTTTTTTTTTAGATGATCTTGTTTTAATTTCTTCCTACTTTGTCGAAGATGAAGGATATGGAGATAAATATTTTTCGTACTATGTAAATTCTTCTTTAAGTCCCACTGAATATTTAAATGAAACCATGTGTTTCATAATTGATGGTCCAAGTAAAACATTGATTGACATTTGAATACATTACTGAGCTTTAAACCTGGAAAATTGATTTTTGTCACTATAACATATGTTCAATGTTATATGATACAAGTCATTATCAAATACAATTAAAAGAAACCTAAAGCAACACACTGCCAGTGGGTGGTTTTGAAAGCTTGATGGATTATTCTTTGAGAAAACAAGAAGCACCTTTTTTATGTTTAATTTATAATTGAAATTATAAATTGGGAAGTACTGATGACGGAGCATTGGCTGATCATATTCAAACATTAAAGGATTATAGTAAAGATTCATCTTTTATTGGCATCTTCCCGATTAACTATATTTTGTAAGTATCTGACAAATCTTAGTACGATGGTTGTTACGTAAGATGTTCACTTATGATAAAATCATCTTTTACTATATAGATTAAGTTGTTAATTAATTAATCAGTCGATGCAACATGTGAAAACATGCTGGTATATGATACATTTTAACGAGGCCCGATCTACTTGATCTGCACATACAACGCAGCGTCGACTCAGGCACGTAGCAATACCCTTGTCTGCCGTTACAGTTGAACACAATAACGTCACAATCAAAATGACGTCAAATTGCGATTAAATGTTTCGCTGATCTTGCTTACCTGGTATTATCTATAGATTGTGCATTGAAAGCTGGAATTTCTATATTTTTTTAATTATTTAAATTAATAATCAACTTTGGAACCTCGTTAAGTTTGAGGGATCATTTTTTGGTACAGATTCATTAATTTTGTCTTGTTTTATTTCAATTTGTGAGTTTAAAAAAAACACTGCAGCCAAAAGTAAACGATTTTAGTCTTTCTCTTTGAACATGTTGAAGTGTTTATACACACTCTTTTTATTGCGTACTTAAATATGCATGGATTATCTTAAAAAATAAAATAAGTCTATAAATCATTTAAATGCAACCCCCAAAATATTTCATTTTTCTATATATTACATGATATTAGTAGAAATCGTAATTTTGTCGCCTTAACCTTCGTCCTCCTCCCTCTACCCTCTTTTCCAACGTAAAACAACATCGCGTGTTAAGAGAAAAATAAAGCATGGCCAGAAAATTATTTCATAATGTAAGAATTATTTATTTTTAGAAACTAATACAGTATATATTGCAATCGTTTGTTGGTGTTATGTAAACCCATTGCGACCTGAAATACGTAGTTGGATAGAGTAAATCCAAATTTTGTGCTTTGACATGCCCCCTTTTCACTGCAATAAAAGCTACATGTACCTCCAATTTTCTTTTTATTTTTTATAAGAAAATGGAAATTGCATGATATATGTGAAAAACAAAGAATTTCATCATGTATTTTTTTTATTTGTAAATTTCTCTGTTTATTGAAGAGTTTTAGTATGTAATTGTGTATAAAAACACGACAAATGGTCCATATCTTGACAGTGCACGTGCCCCCATTTGACTACAAAAAAGGCAAGGTAACAAAATCTCATTCTATTTTTTCTAAGCATAAAACATACAAATATATTTCTGTTTTCGTAATTTTCAACTAGATCGGGCCTCGTTAAATGTAATTAAATATTTTTGTGATAATAAAAAACAATTGATCTCATGAACAGTAATCGATCTCAACAATTATTTTTTTTAATTCTACTTCGTCCCTTTTCTAAGTTTTCACTGTTAGGATGTCTTTGATAATATTTATAGCAACAGGTCATATTATTAGTTATCCCTGTCCAATCAAGGATGTACGGAGATTTTCCCCGGGTTTTATTCCATACACACTGAGGCAGAAGGCCGAAGGGTGTATTGAGTACAACCCGGGGTAAATCCCCGTACACCCTTGATTGGACAGGGATAACGAATTTATTTCCTTTGTACCCATAAATATGCTTTGTGAACATCAAAATTTGTCTCAATCTATCGATTAGATAACTACGTACTACAATGCATCGTGACGTCATGTTATTTGGCTTTGATCATAGAGAGTGTATGCATTGTGTCGTCACGTTTTATTCACACCCAGTTCAAGTCGGGTGCACGGATATTAGACCCGATTTACACCCGGCTTTCAATCAAAGCTCATGTTACAAGCGACATAGGAAATAAGATTTAATAATACTGCAGAACAGGGTTTTATATGAATATTTACATTTGCTGTGTTTTTCTGCTAAGCCAACAGTGAAATTGATTTGAAAACTATTTTGTGTATACTCACGCGTAAAAATATACACGGAGAAATGTGCATTATCGTGACGTCACATTAAGGCTTCTGCGACGTTAGTAAAAGAATAACGATATAGGGCAGCGAGCAATTCAAATATTGAGTATGTATTTGGTGCTTCTAAACATGTAAAATGTTAATATCAGGAATGTTTTTAATTTTTGTGTGAATTATGGGTGTGTGAATCAAAGAGACTTGCACGTAAGCATATTTTTCATGAAGCGCTAGCACGCTTCACGAAATATGCCTACATGACGAGTCTGTGTGATTCACAAACCAATAACTCACACAAAAATTACAAACATTCCTTAAATGAATACTAAATAAAAAGGAGTTCAGGTTCAGAAATTTATTTTTTATGGTTTCCTCATGTATTATAGGATTGACAACGGATATTGAATGTACAGAATTTGGAAGATAATCCTGGTCAATGGACTTCCGACCTAGTTGTTAGACGGGGAGGTTGAGAAAAATATTTCAAATGGTTGCCAGTTAGAACAGTGTAGCTCTCACCCCTATTGTGCATTAAGCATGAGCTGTTTTATGTTTCATATAATTTCAAATTACCTCATGTTTACAATTCAATTTTATTCAGTGTGTTTTTCTCTTTGCAATATTATATAATTAATTCCAACTACCTTGAGGACGAAATGCTAGGTTCTTCTTCGAGTACCTTGCAAATTTGGATAAAACCCTTTGTTCGGTAGTCGGTGATCCAGGATAGGATTCCAAATAATGTACAATTGAATCTTTTGTTGTGCTGTAGAGACATTTGATATTTGTCTTTTTAAAACATTTCCAATGGGATACATTTACGCAAGCACTGGTTCAATAAAATTGAAAGAAACAAAAGGTTGTTTTTTAATGAAACGATTGATAGTATGCATGTATTCAGTGACTGCACTTCAAAGACATCTAATATTTGTCATTTTGAAATATTTTTCGGGGTGAATGAATGCGAGCATTGGTTGAATAAAATAGAAGAAAAATCAAAAAGCAAAAAACTTGATGATGTATAAAGCTTGATAGTATTACTGTATTCAGCTAAGGGACAAAGAACTTGCTTCTGCCTGGTAACGGCAACAACAAAAAGGCAGACAATTCCATGATAGATATATTAAAACAGCTATGTTGAAGATTCCAAGCACGTAACGGCGTCTTACTGATTGATTTTCCTGCCTTTATTTGTAAGTTTTTGACCGATTAATGTAGCTAGTAAAGAATGATACTTAGTGTGACAGAATCTTGAATTTTCAATTACAGTAGTAAACATATTTTATTTAAAAGAGAAATACCTCAGACTGTCCATGCTATGAAGGAAAGTACTAAACCCATAGGCCTGATATCAGTTTCTTTCTCTTATAAAATGGACAAAAATGTTTACCCTAACAATCACGTTTTAATTTCATTGAATACAAAGTAGTATGAAATTTGCTCTAACCAAACAACGAAAGGTAAAGAGACCGTATTAACGAGATTTCTTATCTGTTTATGCAATGTAGCAACCTTTAATGATAAAACGTCGCTTAATGATACAAATAGCATTAAGCGTTGCAATTGCAACTCTTAATGCCATAAATTATTGCATTAATAGCTGACATCATCAACCGCTAATGCTATATCGCCGCTTAATGACAGAATTATATCATTAAGCGTCACAAATGCAGTGCAACACCGACGCTTAATGAAACAAGCAAATATCGACATATTCGACGCTTAATGATGCACACTAGTGTATCATTAAGCGTTGCAGTTGCAACCCTTAATGATATAAAATTTAGAAATCGCTTGTTATATCGAAGAGAAACAAACATCCAACTTTCATGAACAATGAGATATCACTTGTCAAAACATTTATATATGCCCTTGTGCTATATAAATGGTAATTATTGAAGTTTTACTGTGTTTTCTATCTAGTCAAGAGAACGTCGTTAAGCCCCGGATGTTTAAGAGACAAATAGTCAGATAGCTAGAAGAAAGAGATACAAACAAAGGGATAAATAAAATGATATTGAAATCCTTTTAAAAGAACCATTTTTTTTTTTACTGAAAGAACAGAAGCAAACAAGCAATTAAATTCCTTTTAATTTGATACAATGAAATTAATACTCAACCTAGAATATATTTAAATATTCCAAACTTTGTATTTTAGGGTTGATACAGCTTAACACATGTCACTGTTAACATTTCAGATATATGTATCGAGAAATAAATTTATAATTTTCACTATAATTGTATTTTTAATCTGCTTCATTTCTCCAAATTTCGATAAAAAGAGACATCAATATTGACAATTTATGTTTAAGTATATTAAAAACAAAGAATACAAATGAATGCAATACATTAAATAATATGTTTATTTTGAGAAAAGGTTCATTCATCCTTTATTTGTTATCAGTCTTGATTGAATACATATACTGTGGCATGACTATTTTAGAATCAATTTTGAAAAATTATTACATGTATATAATTTTCAAATTATAAAAAACATGTCGAATGAAGTTGATGAAGCTGATGTTTTTAAAATTACTTCATTTTGTAGTTTATTTGCCTGTCTGTCTCCGTCTGTCTGTAAACAATTTTTCAAAATGCTACTCCCCCTGCAGTTTTGGTCTGATTTCAATATAACTTGGCACAGAAATAGACTACACTAAGATACTTAATTTCTGCATCGGTTTTTGATTTCTGCCTTAGTTAGTAAAGATAGAAATAATATAATAAAATGCTACTTATCCAACATTTTTTGTCTGATTTCAAAATAACTTAGCTCACATTTAAAGATATCGGTTTCTGATTTCGATCAACGGTGTTGCCGTGGTTACTAAAATAAAAATTTTTTGTGAAATTCATTCAAAATGCTATTCCTCCTACAGTTTTTGTCAGATTGTAATATAATTTGGCATGCAAGTAGACTATACTGGCATACACTATTATCAGTTTCGTGTTTTTGAGTTTGTTGATTGATGTTGCCATGGTAACTAAAATTGAAATTCTGTAAAAATTTATTGAAAGCTATTACTACAGTTGTAGTTTTATTGCAATCTTGCAACAAAAATAGACTTAATTAAGGATCGTCATTCTATTTATTGCTTGTATAAAGTTTTAAGCCCCAATTGCTACTTTTTTCTTCCTTTATTATAAGTAAGATTAGTACAAACGAGTAGAGCTACAGTCTCTACAGAGATATTTTTTTTTCTTTCGATATATGAGACTAAGTTTACATCTAACTAATATTAAAATGAAATGAAATGAAAAAAATGAAATAGATTTAAATGAATTTTTTCGGTACAAGAGAGACCCTCTCTATTAATGCATGTACTAGTAATCATTTCTTGTACATTATTCTTTTTGAAAAATGGTCCTGTTCCTACAAAAAAAGTTGGAACCTTTTTCTTAATCTTAACCTTGAAATGTAATGAAATATTAAGAATAGGAATCAAAACATAATTACATCAAAGTTTCAAAGTCTTTACTATTGTTAATTAAATTCCAAAGTTTTCACTGTAGTAAATCAAAGTTTCAAAGTTTTTATTGTAGCCAATCAAAGTTTCAAAGTTGTCACTATTAATAGTAAATTTAAGTTTTAAATGTTTACTTTGGTACTAAAGTTAACTAAAGTAAACTATAGTTTACTATAGTATTTTTTAAAGGATTTGTCCGTTTTTTTACGCCAGCCATGAAAAAAACCTCTAAACTTCAGTTTGTCGTCCAATGTAACATCATCGACTTTCTCATCAAAATAAAACAAAAAGCCGATCAAACTATGCTGTAGTTTAATGGAAGTTTTCAATTTAAGGAGAAGTAATGAGACAAACTATGTTTGTAAGCGTCGGGATGGGATGGGGTAGGGGTTACTTACATTAATAAATATTTAATGTAGGTTAAAGTAGGAATCTTCTCAAATTTCTTGTATTTAAAAATTAATGAAATGTTCACAGAATCAAGAGGACAATATTTGTGATGGTACATGTATCAGTGAGAATAAATTTGACCGTTTAATATTAGAGGCAAGGTCAGATCAATGTTGCTACCTTTTTCCTGGACATTAAGGTCAGACGACACGTCCCTTAATAATATTAAGCATTCTCTTCTGACATCTACATTGTTTTCAAAATGTTTTAAAATATAGGTACACCAAAAAATGGTGAGATAGGCCGTTCAGAGGATTATCCATAAGGGTTCTATAAGAAATATGAACCTTTGGTATCTTGTCCAAATGGCTGGTAAGGCACCCTTATTGTTTGAGGAATCTTGTTTAAGTACCTATTGTTCAATGACCTTAATATATATTTCTGAGGAACGTGTCTTCTGACCTTAACATTAAAACAGAAATCTCTGTCAAGACTGTAGCTCTACTGGTTTTTACTTATAACAAAGGATGAGAAAAGAAGCCATTACAATCAGACCAAAACTGTAGAAGGAGTAGCGTTTTAAAGGAATTTCACAGAAATTTCTATTTTTACTAATAATTGCAACCTTAATCATCAAAATCAAAACCTGATGCACTATTTTATGTATCTTAGTGTAGTCTACTTGTGTGCCAAGTTATATTGAAATCAGACAAAATTGTAGGACAAATAGTATTGTAAAGAAATTCCACAGAAAATTCTATTTTTAGTAAACATGGCAACACTGTTCATCGAAATAAAAAACCGATAAAATATCCAACTATCTTTGTGTAGAATATTTGTGTGGCAAGTTATATTGAAATCAGACCAAAACTGTAGGAGGAGTAGCGTTTAAAAAAAATTGTTTACAGACAGACGGACAGCTAGACGGACGGACTCATTACTATCGCATTGGCTCTTCTAGTCTCTGACCAGCAGAGCTAAAAATTACTGTTTCCAATAATGCGATCTCTGCTTGTAGTTTAAAAAATTATTTTTTTTTTATTTTTGCACAAAAAGACACTACCATATAGGGCCTATAAGATGGTATTACCAAATTGACATGGGTAATTTAAATAAAATGGATATATGCTAATCCGACTATCCTCTTTTTTTTCTTTATTTTGTAGTATTTATTAGTTATTTTTATATGCTTCCTATACATGTATTTAAATTTTTCCATTTTTCACATATATACTGACACGCAGAAGAAACGGAACACTCTACTTTAGGGGGAAATAATTATGTAAAGTAAAGAATTTTGTATCTTAAAATAATGAATATCTTCAATTTAGTAAACATAGGTAATTTAACGGTTGAACGATTTTCATTCCATACCGGAAGTCAAGTTTGAGTCTGCTTAACAGAAATCAAAAATTGCATGTTAAACACAACATTTAGCAATATCATGGAGTTTTACGGGTTTTTTACTGTTCATCATACGTAATGCAGCAATGTTTCAAAAATAAACTCTTCTTTCGTTTCCCGTAACGATGCTAAGCCTACTTGAAAATGGCTTATTATGTACGCATTTCCATTGCTCTAACTGGAAAATTTCAATGTAAAGGTGATGGAGAGTTGCTGATACGAAATTTCACTACATTACGCCTCAACAGGGTCTTACGTATCAAATACATTAAGGACAGTCCTTGTACCGGAAGTCCAAGGGTGGCTACACCGCTCTCCGTTAGAGACAATTCGACCTAATGATCTGAAAAACGGGCATTTAAAAATACCAAAGAATAATTCCTTCGCTCAGATCTCGATACTAATGAACCTTTTGTAACATAGGAATTAAGCTGCAATTGTTGTTTGGGGCAGTCTTGCAAGTTTTACTTAAATGGCTGGTAGGGGGATGTTTTAACAGTCATATTTTACTTAGTGAAGTAAACAAATAAGCATTTAACATTTTTATCAAATCTCTGATGTTTTGAAAAGTGAGTTTAGCCGTACTTTATTCGCTTTTGAATAAAGGTACAAAATGATACAAAAACTAATAGTTTAGATTGTTTACTAAGATAACACTTTTTACGGATTTTTGGCTCAAATCTGTACTTGGATTTGAAGCATTTAAAAGAAAACATAGTTCTAGTATGTGTTAAATATTTTATTTATTTGATATATTTTGAAACTTTAGTCCCTTATTATTAATTTATTTTACATTTGAAAATTCCGTCCAGTCTTTGATTGCGTAAAAATTATAACTAAATTCATGTTCTATAATAAGTTTGGGAGGCAGAAAAGAAGACATTTTCATACGCCACCATTACGCCATAAAATATAGTCCCTGTTGGTTTTAAACGCAGTTTACCATTTCTATTTCAAGTTGTATAATTGTGATGAGGAAAGAAAAATATGGTCTTTTAAACCTCTTACATCTAAATATATGACATATCAACAAATATACTTTGAATATTCCAGCTAGTCAGAAAGCAGAGAAGAACCTTACTTAAGTTTAATATTTTTTTAATGTTTTTGTGAAGATTAGGGATTTTTTATTCTCCATTTTTGGAGGCTCTCCTCTTTACCAAAGACTTGCTTTATATGCAACTTACGTTTCTTTTTATCATTTAAATTACATGTGCTACGCAGGGTCTTAAAGTAACTATTTCCAATCGAAGTATTGCTTTTTTATAACGATAAAAATGAAAATTAATTAAATGTCATTGCAACAAGATGTGTTTGTGAAACACTATGCGCCCGGCAGCAACAAAGTTCGAAAAAAGCTATTTTTAGCATATAGGTCACAGTCAAGGTCCCAAGGTCATTGACCTTGGTGTCATTTCAAAGAACTTGATTAGTAGAATACGCATACTAAATATGAAGTCTCTATCTTTTATGGTTCAAAAGTTATGGCGAAGGTTAAATTTTGCAGAAAAAAAAAATTTAGGATATAGGCCACAGTCAAGGTCACAAGGTCATTGACCTTGGTGTCATTTGAAAGAGCTAAATTAGTGGAGTATGCATATCAAATATTAAGTCTCTATCTTTCATGGTTGAAAAGTTATGGCGAAGGTTAAAGTTTGGGGACAAACAAACAAACAGACAGACAGACAGACGGACAGACAGACAGACAGACAGACAGACAGACAGACAGGACAAAAACAATATACGCCTCGGATCTATCGATCCGGGCGCATAATAAAAACTCTAGCTCGTGCTTATTTTTGCAAACTAGACAGCACACAGAAAGACTTCTGTGTTTCTTTCATTCCTTGTATTTGTGCTACATTTATGAATAGAATCAGATGAGCTAGTGACCATGTGGAATCGATTTAACATCTTATTATGTAGAGCAGAGAATGCCATGCCTTAAATACCAAGAGTCCAAGCATATCAAAGCATTGTACTTTATGTTTGGAATAATTAGAAACAATAATGTCTTATATTCTTCAAAAGTTGTTAATTCTATTCCTTACTAGAAACATTTCAGTCTGTTTCCACTGCAATTGTCAGCAAAGAATGATCTATTTCGGTATACATGTACCATTTATACTCGCCTGTTAGTCGGTTCTGCTTAATACCATAGACCCAGGGGCCACATCGCTCACCTGAGCAATTGGCTAGGAAAAAGCACATATCAGATCAGAACTGAAAGTTTACTGGGGGTGGGGAGTGTTGAAGGGGGCTTGAATTTTAGCTTCCCAGGGGATCTTGATTTGAACAAACTAGAATTTACACTACCTGAGGATGATTCCCTATAAATATCACTAAGCATGGCTTTGAAGTACTTGAAAAAAAGATTTTAAAAGGTTTCCCTATATATTCCGATGTAAAACTTTTATCTGCCATTTGGCCCCACCCTACCTCGGGGATCATGATTTGAACAAATTTGAATCGACACTACCTGGGGATGATTCCACAGGAGTTTCATCTTTCCTGTCTCAATGGTTCTTGAGAAGAAGGATTTTTCCTATATATTCCTATGTAAAATTTTGATCGGACATTTTGCCCCACCCTCCCCCGGCGTCAATGATTTGAACAAACTTGAATCTACACTACCTGAGGATGATTCCACATGAGTTTCATCTGTCCTTGCCAAGTGGTTCTTGAGAAGAAGATTTTAAAATATTTTTCCTATATATTCCTATGTAAAAATTTGATCGGCCATTTTGGCCCCACTCTACCCCCGAGGGTCATGATTTGAACAAACTTAAATCTACGCTACCTGAGGATGATTCCACATAAAGTACATCTTTCCTGGCCTATTGGTTCTTGAGAAAAAGATTTTTAAAGATTTTTCCTATATATTCTTATGTAAAACTTTGATCGGCCATTTTGGCCCCACCATACCCCCGGGGGTCATGATTTGAAACTTGAATCTTCACTACCCGAGGATGATTCCACATGAAGTACATCTTTCCTGGCCTAGTGGTTCTTAAGAGGAAGATTTTTTAAAAATGCCTTTTCTAATTCATGATTATCTCCTTCATGGCCCTTCATTTGAACAAACTTGAATCCTCTTTACCCAAGGATACTTTGTAGCAAGCTTCGGCTCACGTAAGCTAATAAGTCTGAAATTTAGATAGTTTTTTCACTCACGGCTGATGTTAGATAGCGGACATGTACCTAACAAAAAAATACAGAAGAAAACTACATAGTTAACTATAATTTAATATAATTAACTAGAGAAGCAAAGTAAAAACTTTGGAACTTTGATTTGCGAAAGTGAAAACTTTTGGAACGTCGTTAACCACTGTCAAAATGTACGATTTATTCCCAATCTGTCCGTAGTTGCATGAGACGAGAATATTTTGTAGCTCATTAAAGTATTAACCAATGCAAGTAAAGCATAGTCGGACCTTTTATGCGACCTTTCAATACCCATTCGCAGTGAAAGAAATACTTCTGATGTATACTAGTATTAATAGAGAGAGTCTGTCTTGTTCCGAAAAAAGAACTATATTCATTTAAATCTGTTTCATTTTAATATGTCAGATGTAAAATTAGTCTTATATATCGAAAGAAAAAAAATATACTACAAATGAATATTTTGAATTAAAAAAAACAAAAACAAAACAGCCTCTTAAACCTCAGTCAATACGTATATTGTAATTTGATGAATACTAGAATTCAAATTGATTCTAAAATAATCATGCAACCGTGATGCATTCAATTAAGGCATAAATGAACCTTTTTCTCAACACAATATATATTATTCTGTGTATTACATGTACTTGTATTCTTTGTTATATATACTTAAACATAAGTTGTCAATATTTATGTCTCACTTTCGTGGAATTTGGAGAAACGAAGAAATAGTGAAAATCTCGATACGTATATTTGAAACGTTAACAGTGATATGTGTTAAGGTAAGTCACACGTCAAATTTGTTAAATCAAGGGTTTTTGGGAAGTATATTTTGGATAAGTACTCATATAGTATGACTCAAAATCGCAGAGAAAATAGGGGGTCAGTATGCATCTTACTGATATATGGTACAATTAAGTTGACCTTTTTGCACTTAAATTTTAACTTTTTGATTCATTACTTTATCTCTAATTTTATTTTGATTATCAGATGTTACTAAATTAATTAATTTCATCTTATTTTATATAAAATAGTTTGAATAATATTTATCATTGAACAAATCTTGCAAATTAATGCGCGTTTATTATTGTGTGACCATTTTGCACTAAAAAAATAACATATTAGGGATATTTAAAAAAAATTGAATAGGCAATAAAATATTTTCTTATATCAAGCTTTTAAGGAGTTAAGTGCTGATCAGTCACAAGTATCGAGTAGGATTAAATAATGAAAGATAAATGTGGGGTCAGTGATGTAAATTTTGAAATATTGGTCAAAATATGTGATTTTCAGGCAAAAAATTGTGTAAATTTCATCTTGACTTCTATAATATATCTTCATCTTTTGGCAAAGTTTGTTGAAGGAAAGTTTAAAACTTGTTCTAAAAATATAAATTAAGACCTATATTAAATATTCCTGCAAAATCACAACGGAAAATATTCTCCGAGTAAAAGTATGTAAGGCTAAAGTTTCAAGACATAAAATTTAATAAATGTGCAGATTTGCAGAAATTTCTGCTGAATATCCTTCCACCACAAGAAATAGTCCCTCATAAATCTTGCTTCTTCGTTGATTTTAAAGCAGTTTTTTTCGATGAATATTTAAAAAATTTACATTGTTGAATATAAATATTTTATAAAAATTGAATATTTATAAATATTTTTTAAGTAAGAGGTTCTGCGTGAACTTTTCTAAAAAGCTGATGAGTGACTTACTTTAAGCTGTATCAAATCTAAAACATATATATATATATATATTTCACGTTGACTATTCAAATCATTGTATAAATTTAAAAGGAATTTAATTGCTTGTTGGCCTCTGTATTTTCAGTTAAAAAATGGTTCTTTTAAAAGGATTTCAATATCATTTTATTTATCCCTTTGTTTGTATCTCCTTCTTCCAGTTATCTCTTGAACATCCGGGGTTTAAGACGTTCCCTTGACTAGATAGAAAACACAGTAAAACTTCAATTATTACTAATTATATAGCGCAAGGGCATATATAAATATTTTGACAAGTGATATCTCATTGTTCAGGAAAGGTGGATGTGTGTTTCTCTTAGATATTACAAGCGATTTCTAAATTTTATATCATTAAGGGTTGCAACTGCAACGCTTAATGATACACCAGTGTGTATCATTAAGCGTCGAATATGTCGATATTTGCTTGTTTCATTAAGCGTTGATGTTGCTCTGCATTTGTGACGCTTAATGATATAATTCTGTCATTAAGCGTCGATAAAGCATTAGCGGTTGATGATGTCAGCTATTAATGCAATAATTTATGGCATTGAGCGTTGCAATTGCAACGTTTAATGCTATTTGTATCATTAAGCGGCGTTTTATCATTAGAGGTTGCTACAATGCAACATTCAAAACTTTGTCTGTCAGAAATATCGATGTAAATATAGTAGTATTTATGTGAAAAGAGTGAGAAAATTAAGTGATCGAATTAACATCGTGGTCCCTGACAGACATGTAAATTTCAATATGAAGGAAATTTAATTATCCACTGCCCTCATACAAAATACTAGTTGGTTTTAAGGTTTTGGACTAGATTATATCATTCTTTTTTGTCTTCGGTTGTCCAAAGAGCTCTGTGTAAGACATTTTTCGTTGGTATCTGCGCATTTAGAGAGTCTTAAAAGGTTCTGAAGAAGAAATAGATGGTATTAGCTGTAAAATTCATTCCAATTTAGTAAATGCTAATTTCATAACTTATCCCCCCAAAAAATTAAAGAGTGCAAGTTTAGCATGAAAAAATCCTAATATATTAAATCAATAAAAAGGTTTTAAATTTCAATTTCTTTCTGAAATAAAAATGTTAGGTTTGCAACGCTTACATAATAAATAATATAAAGATTGGGAAAAAATAAGCCCTCCCCTCATGGTATCATGTAGTAATAACCTTATCCGCGATTTGTTGAAATTTATTTATCATATATATATTATAGTTCAACACAAATTCTGATTGTTTGATTGATAGTATATTGTTTAACGTTTATCTCGAGAATTTTTCACTTATATGGAGATGCCACCACTTGCCGGTGGAGAGCTGCAAATTTTGTCCTATCCTCGGCACTTAGGGACATTGAGTAGGGAGGGATCTTTTTCTTGCCAGCATCTACTGCGACACGGAACCACGGGTTTATACGGTCTCATTTGAAGGACCAGTCTCCACATCCCACAGTGGGATTCGAAACCGCGACCTAAGGATTGACTCCTTACCTCGCGACTCTAGAACAGACGCTCTAACCACTGCGCCACGCGGGCCACAAATTTTGAGATTAGTTCTATTTCATATATGTAGTCATTGGCAATTTTCATCAGTAACCTGTGGAACAGGTTTTCAAGTAAAGCACAATTTTCACTCATTTATTATATGATGAATAAGAAGGTATGGTTTGGACTTTATCGTGCCCTAAAAAATTAATTTTCTTCAAAAGTTAAGAATTTGGCTTTAAGAAGCTAAGAGTTGAGTAGATGAATATGATAAATCATTAATGAATATGGCATGATAGGGGATCGTTCTGGAAATATGACGTCATTAATTTGGTACATTTCTAAGTTTATTGCAAAAAAGCCTAAGAATACTCATATCTATGCTTTTATTTATTTTGGGGTCTGCCACCGTCATCCACTTCAATCTTTGGATATATTATGTTAACTTCTTTGAAAAATCACATATCTCAAAATCTATTTGGGACGGTGGCAGAGTATAATTTCTGAAAGAAAATTCCGCTGAAAATTGATCTTTTCTACAACTTTTCATTTAAGAAAATATGCGGAAATGCATAGGTTAATGAGTCAGAATTAGCATTTAGGAGGTTATATGAGAAATAAAGATTTGGGTATTTTTATTACGTGGCATTCCCATGAATAAAATGGTTTGAATTTGAATTTTTTTTTAATAAACATCACTTTCATATTTTCGAAAAATACAGAGCTTTATTTGTATTTAAACTGTACATTGTTCTTTATTGACCACACAGCATATTTGACAAAGTCCCTTAGACCTTAGCGTTTGCGTATATCAAAATTGCCATTCCGTTTGATCTTTCTTGAAACATTTTTTTTCTTATTTTTCTTTTCTTCTTTATTCCCTTGAAAATTTTTTGCTCCATATTGTGGCATCGAAGCCTCAGTACTGTATGACTTTACCGAAATTTAAACCACATGTGCACAGCAATCCATGTAACATATTTATGTCACAATATATAAGCTGACATTTCTGAAGATTTTTCAAGCTATCGTCGGAAGATGTTTTGGAAAACATTTATTCAGAGCGGGTTTGACTAAAACATTTAAATAGGTAGTGCTTACTTCTCCTAGACATCACATCTCTCCTCCTAAATACCCAAGGGGCCCATATTCATGCCCTTTCCGCAAATTTGTATATTGTTTATAGTTTTATTTGATTGACCAGGATTATCTAAAATATATTTACTGACGAATAGACAGAACTTTCTGACAAGCTGAGCATAAACTAAAGATTTGAGAAGGTCTATGCAGCATGCTAAGCAGTATGCAAAGTAACATTTCGATCTGCTAAGCTAGAAAACGGTACTTAGGTATATGTTTAAGGACTTTTGTATGCATATTGGCCATAATTTCTCCTCTGGTATATCCAGGGTCCATGTTTTATGTCCTGTATACATATTTGTACTGTTGGCAGATTTTTTGAGATCAATTACATTTTCTTATATTCCCGTCTTATTCATATGTCTTAATATTAAACTTTGCGCAAAATATGCATAAATATTTATAAATAGGACCTCAACCAAGCAACCAATTGAGAACAGATTGATAAAGCAAAAAAGACACGAGAAGGCCTCAAGTTATTGAAATATTTGGTAGTTTCGATAAAATCTACTGAAAGTAAACAACATTAAAATACATACCAACGTTTATTCTTTCTATGTAGCAAAACACAGGTACATGTATATCATTTCGAATATATACCAGCATTCAATAAAAGAGATTTCTCGACAAATTATTGAAGCTAGGGAGTAGCGTTCTTCGCATAATCACCAGTGTTAGATTGACTTGTCCGGTGTGAGACAGCAGTGTGAGATTTTCTGTCATACACTATGTATTTCTACTCCACGAACGATAACGTAAGCATTCCGTTTTATATTAAGAAATTGTAACAAATGAAAAAAATATTTATATACTTAAAATGTTCTCGTTTACCTTATTATAATAAACTTTTTCATTCAAAATATAGTCGTATTTTCACTTTTTAAATGACACTATTTTTTAGATCGCGGAAGGATTTTTCTTGAATGAATTTGTACGCTATCGGAGAGATAATTTTTTATTCCCAGTTTTTATCTTTCAAATTAATCTACATAGATTGAAATTCATTTCATTTGTTTACACCATTTTCAGGTACGCTTTCTCTGTTTGTGTATTCAGATGTTTAATTAGATGAAAAATTAACATAATGTTTTTAGCCTTATGCCAAAAGTAATGGCGATGTCAATGACAGGCCTTTATTGTGGATTTAAAAAAATGCATTAAAAATATTTCATTTATTACATACTCGGCAAAGCCTCGTCCTAGACCATTATTTTTGTCCCCTAGGTGGAATTTCACTATCCCACGCTCGTACTAATGAATAATTCTATACTGAAACGCAAGAGAAACGCAAAACCCTTCTTTAGGGGGAAAAAATTACGTAAAAAATTTTGTATCATAAAATTATGGATATCTTCAATTTCGTCTACATCGGTAATTTAACGGTTGAACAATTTTCATAACATAACCGGAAGTCACGTTGGAGTCTGATTAACAGAAATCAAAAATTGCATGTTTAACAAACAGTAGGCAATATTATGGAGTTTTAAGGGTTTGTATTGTTCATCTTAAGTTATGCAGCAATATTTCAAAAAATAAAATCACTTTCTTTTCCCGTAACGATGTTAAGTCTTCTTGAAAATGGCTTAAGTACGCATATCGATTGCTCTAGCTGGAAAAGCTCAAAGTATAGGTGTAGAGAGTTGATGATGCAAAAATACACTACGCCTCAACGGGGTCTTACGTATCATATGCATAAATGATAGTCTTTGGACTGGAAGACCAAGGATTACTTCAGTACGCTGAGTTGAAGAAAATTCGAACTTATCATCTGAAAAAACAGACAGTTTTAAAAGGCAAAGAATAATTCCTTCGCTCATATCTTGATATTGATTAACCTATTGTGTCGTAGAAATTAAGCTGCAATTGTTGTTTAGGTCAGTCTTGCACGTTGTAATTAAATGGCTGGGAGAGGGGTGTTTAAAACAGTCATATATATATGTCACTTTGTAAAGTTGTAAAACATTTAACATTTTATCAAATCTCTGATGTTCTGAAAAGTGGGTTTAGCCTTACTGTGTTCTTTTTTGAAAATCATTCGATAAAAATTTCAACATTTGTAGATTACTGCTTGTGATGTTTCTTTAGCGTTTCATTATTTTATTATGAAAGAGCCTAGAATATAGGGCCTAATAATGAGTTATTGTCAAAGTTTTAACGTGTCCTGATCGTATACGTAATACACACAATATATTTGATTTTGCCAAGATAAT
>NW_026929115.1:0-37722 GCF_032062105.1 Saccostrea cuccullata | reverse complement strand
ATACTAGGAAAAATATATAAATTACATCACATGGATTTGATATGAATATATCATGATATTTACATGAAATTCGCATGAAATTCATATGAAAATCTGTAAAGAAAGCAAAAATATTCATATGAATTTCGTGCGAATTTTTATTCGCATGATATTCATGCGAATTTCATGTCAAAATCGCATGATATTTTCATGCGAATATCATGTGTGGTCCTTTTCGTCTCCTTTTCATGCGAAGAATTCGCACGATATTCATGCGAATTTCATATGAAGTTCATGCGAGCCACTTTTGCCTGTGTATATATTAATTTTGAAAAGCTCTTTTGAGTTTTGGGGAATCCATATCTGATTTCTACCACCCATAGAATATGATGTATCAAAATACTGAGGTTTCTTCTCGTCAAATGTTAACATTTTGTAACGAATAAAGAAAGGAACGTTTTGGAGCAAGTGCCGCATGCGGCAATGTATCACTGTTTTCTAAAACTTTGTATGAGGTTTACGGATCCAGCACTGTATAATAGAAGATAATATTAGATACAAGTAGGGCGCATGGAAATAAACTTGGATTAATAAAATGTTAAATGTTATTTTTTTTTTAGATTGATGTATGATTTTCAAGAATATCTACTTAAGGAAGTGATCTATAAGTATAAATTGGAATTAAGGTTTATATATAAAAATTATTCATTATATACTCGTATAATAATAATCATGACCTTTACAAACAAAGACGTTATTGTTACAATTGTAATGGTTAGGGCCGTGGATATCGGCCTGGATAGCTCAGTCGGTAGAGCACCTGACTAGAGATACAGGGGTCCCGGGTTCGATTCCCGGTCCAGCCATGCATTTTCTCCTTTCCTGTTACAGATTTGGTGCCGTGCCATGCCCTGGAATTGACAGGTGAAAGACCTGCCAGGGCTGAGCCTGGGTTGGGGTCTTTGGAGGGCCAAAGACCTTTAAGGAGTGAGGAATGTAATGGTTAGGGCCGTGGATATCGGCCTGGATAGCTCAGTTGGTAGAGCACCTGACTAGAGATGCAGGGGTCCTGGGTTCGATTCCCGGTCCAGCCATACATTTTCTCCTTTCCTGTTACACAATCCTTGTCTGCTAGAACCAAAAATTAATTGTAGTCTTTCTATTTCCTACAGCATCTCCGATTTAGTGTAAACGAAGGGATAAATAGTTCGCACATTGCTTTTAAATATTCACAATTCTTCAACATATTTCAAAGACATTTCTGTAAAAGGTATATCTCTTCATTTGGCATGATATTAAACAGTATTATTAAAAGAATTACGTTATGTATTAAATATTTTGGCTCCCAATGTTGTCAAGGTTTTTAAGATAATGACTTTTAGGACGTGATTTTCAACATTATTACTGTCCCCATTGAGGACCCGTCCTGTCGGATTGTAGTTGAAAGAAGAAGAGTAAGAAAACTCGGAGGAAATTATCTTCTTTTTAAATATGATAGTTAATGTTATTATTCATCTCACTACACAGCATGCCTACATGTATCAACTCTGGATGTATCATCTCAGTCGGATGAGTGATGTTTTACTAGACAATAGGTACCCAAAAGAAAAAAATGTTATTGTTCATCTCACTACACAGCATGCCTACATGTATCAACTCTGGATGTATCATCTCAGTCGGATGAGTAATGTTTTACTAGACAATAGGTACCCAAAAGAAAAAAATGTTATTGTTCATCTCACTACACAGCATGCCTACATGTATCAACTCTGGATGTATCATCTCAGTCAGATGAGTAATGTTTTACTAGACAATAGGTACCCAAAAGAAAAAAGAAGAGTGTTAGCAATATTTCATTAAACTTTGGAGTGAGAAAGATATCACAATTCAAATTGTCTGGCTTTTTATATGTAATAACTTATTTTTATGGGATTATCATGGGGAAAGATTTAAGTAGTTAGAATTGTCACTGGTCCTCAAGTAAGTAATCATTCTGATTTATTCTTTACAGTCTCATTTAAATCGTTTTCCTTGCCTTGTCTTCTATTTTTATCTTTTACTTTCTAAATCAATAAATCCATTTTTAGCTGCCCTATTTTACCAAATTTGCTATCAATGACAAAACAATTGCAAAATAATTATTATTGTACAATCATAAACGTACATTCATTGTTTTTAAATTGATATTGTTGGTTAATTCTTTCAATCATATATTTAAAAAGATTTTAAAATCTTTTTTTTTTCGCTTTTGAAGATGTAGAAGTACTATTCAAAATCAATTATAGTTAAACTCAAAATCGGAAGGAACATTTGGGTCAATGTTTATGTAACTGAGCAACATTAAGTTACTATTATATTCATAATAGTAAAGGTATTCTTCCCCTTGACATAATTTCACTGATTCTATACGAAGGATAAATTCCCTATTCAAATGAATTCTGCATAGATATTGACTTACAAAGAGCAGCTCACAACTTAATGATGAATAGGACTTTTCTCTTAATTGCAAAGGATATAAAACGCTACTGAAACCTACGGAAGCCCATTTAGGACCTATCAAAAATATTTTTGAATTCGTTATAACGATTTTAATTTGTTATAACAGATTTATTGAAATCGTTATAACGAATTTAATTTGTTATAACAGATTCATTGAATTCGTTATAACGAATTTAATTTGTTATTACAGATTTCTTGAATTCGTTATAACTAATTTAATCTGTTATTACAGATTTTTTGAATTCGTTATAACTAATTTAATCTGTTTTTACAGATTTGTTGAATTCGTTATAACGAATTTAATATGTTATTACAGATTTGTTGAATTCGTTATAACGAATTCGTTATAACGAATTTAATATGTTATTACAGATTTGTTGAATTCGTTATAACCAAATTCTTGAATTGGTTATAACGAATTCAACAAATCTGTAATAACAGATTAAATTCGTTAAAACGAATTCCATAAATCTGTAATAACAAATTAAATTCGTTATAACGAATTTAAGAATCTGTAATAACAAATTAAATTCGTTAAAACGAATTCTAACAATCTGTAATAACAAATTAAATTCGTTATAACAAATTAAATTCGTTATAACGAATTCAATAAATCTGTTATAACAAATTAAAATCGTTATAACTGATTCTAAAAATCTGTTATAACAAATTAAATTCGTTATAACGAATTCTAAAAAATCGTTATAACGAATTCAAAAATATTTTTTGATAGGTCCTAAATGGGCTTCCGTAGAAACCCAATCACATTAGGAATATTTTTGCACATTGAAGGGGGGGGGGGGATACCATGGCATCTTTCTACGAAAACGTTTCTAAGCTTCAAAGAACCTTGTATCTATTGCCACTGAGGTGCATTAAATAAAAATCGTTCAAGAAAAAAAAAAATAATTTCAGCGTATTTTTATTATACTTTTTAAATGAAACATATGGAGATAACAAACATAATTCAGTCAGCATTTGACTCAATCATAAATTGAATTTGCTCACATGGTTATTGTATCGACCACAGAACTTACGAAATGATGACTTTAAACGAGACTGCTGATGTCCTTGTTTCATTAACTTGTTTGTCAATAATTTACCTCGTTTTAGAAATTGTTCATACGAAGAGCATGTTCTTGCGTATCGAATCAACTGAGATATATATTTACTCCGTATGCAGGTGATGAGGGTAAATTGCTGCATAGGTAAGTGAAGTTGACGATTGTAAAGTTAAAGTCATCACGTTTATCATAGAGCTTGGTTGTTAAAGTTCCATTGACGTCTTTTTCAAATAAAATATCCAAATGTTAAACAGATGTGTCAGACTTTGTAGTATCTTTTATTTCAACTCATCGAGATATACCGGTATCGCATCGACATAAGAATGGAAGTTACCATTATTAATTGACAACACGTCGTCAACATGTCTAAATGTCGATTTGAAGGCCACAGCAAGTGTTTTCTTAAAATTAAATAATTATTTATTATGATTTCTGGCTGAAATGTGAATATCCTTCAGAATGAAAATCATGACAATAAAAACTGGCTTCAAAGAAATATATGTTGTATTTGTTTGAACATATCACACCTTAACCACATCTTCGTTGTGGTGTATAGAATAAGGATATGATAGGAAGATTTTCACTTTTAATGTTCCACAAACACTTCAACTTCGTACATTGACCATTTAACGGCATGTTTCTTTGCTGATAAAAGCAACATCACAATAGATGTTTCAAACTATGTCAACACATAGCTATTGACGTCTTACAGATAATTGTACACAAGCTAAGATGATTTTTAATTAATAGCATCATTGGACTCCAGCAGTTTTTCTGCGCATATAGAATAGCTTAGATGCTCTGATAAGTAAAGAAAGAAGTTTCTTTTTTTCTGTTATGTAATAGTAACAAGACAATAGTCTCATTAGGCTCTGATGGTCTCGATATTTGATTACGTAAGTACTTAGACTTAAGACTTTTTTGCCAAAGTTTTTTGTTTTTATTTTTCATTCTATTATTAATATTATCAATGCTTGATTCATTTTACCCATAAGATTTCAAAGATTAAAAATACCATATAAAATATTTTAGTTAGCTTAGCTTTACATTAGTGTTTAAGCTCCTGGGACACCTGTTTCAAGATTTAGTTGTCTGATAGTTCAGCGTTTTCCTGCCTTACTTTTAATACAAATTGTTAAGGTAGAAAATTTTCAAATGGTTATTAATACGTCACCAGTTCAGCCTCCATCGCAGGTCCCAACCTTATTAGAGATCAGCGCATATCACATTTACAACAGTTGTTGAGGACTTGCATCAAGTTGCTAATTATAATTATGCAAACATTTCTCTGAAATATGCCCTGGATTAAAGACTTTTCAATATAAAATTATTTATTAAATCTAAAATTTCAAAAGCCAATGGAATTGAAAACACAATGTATAAAGACATGTTTTTTTCCGACTTTTGTAGAGATTTGGTTAATTATAGTGATTTCCTGCACTGATCCACGAGAAAAAATAAAATACATCAAGAAATTATAGCTACCATGTGGGATACTGATTTTAAACAAGATTGTTGAAATCTCTGTAGCAACAATATATCTGTCGGTATATAAGTAATAATTTCCTTTCATCCATGTACATAATCTATGAATCGTTTATAATCTCTGGTTAACTTATGTATCAGTTAAATTGATAATCATTTGAAATTCTGCTTCAACTATGTATGCTTTTTGTTACTTTTTTTTCTACTTGTTGATATATGTGCCATCCTTTTTCCTTCTAGTTGTTTATTACATATTTACCATTCTGCATAACTTATATTTATAAACTCAAAGTTGTATTAATTGAATTTATAAACCTTTCTTCTATCGTTCTATCTTTGTATAATTTGTAGCTGATTAATTAATGTTTTTATAAAATCCTTAATCGGTTGTATTTGTTTCATACTTGTTACCACATTTGAATTGGTTACTGTAGACCAAGCTTGCCTTTCAAGATGCTAAAATCAAGTTTAAATACATTTTGTAATGTGGAATGGGCGCTTTGATTCACAGAATTTATGAAATAATTTTGCTTTCCTTTCCAAGACATCATGAAAACCTTGACACACACAAATAATTAGGATCGGTACTTTAAGTATCTATTAACAGCTATTTCAAAGAAATATTGGTAACTAAAAAATCACCAATAGATATTTTACACCTTTGACATTTATTTAAGTAGAAAAATGCTCAATTAGTTAATCACTTCGGGAAAAATTGATATAAACAAAGCCCATCGCCTGGAACCACTAAGAATTTCAAACATTTTTCATATCATATTATGAAAGAAATCGATTTTTAAAAAAAATGTATATATATTCTTATTAGGCATAATATTGTGAACTTAAATTACAGCAGTTTGATCAAGTTTAATACAATAAAATATAACATTTCTATTTTAATGGCATGAGAGAGAGAGAGAGAGAGAGAGAGAGAGAGAGAGAGATTATTCCAGAAGAAATGATAGGGAAAAAATCTTATAGTGCCCACTTGCTCTCAAAGAAAGATAACTCTTGTATATTCTCGTTGAATTTTGCTGCCATTGTAATTGTACAAGGGACATAAAAATTTAAAGGTATATATAAATACGAATCATCCACTTTTTTGAAATCGTATTTTAAATTTGCTTCATGATCCCCTTTCATATTACTTGATCAAAAGATGAATTTACTGCCGAAAAAATTGAGATGTTCTTAAACAAGGTTTTTCTAACGTTTTTAAAATAAACTTGCTGAGACGGTGAAATGAAAATTTTGAAACCTTATTTACAGGACACCGCCAAGCATAGTCCAAATAGATTAAGCTAATGTATAGAATGCAACTTAAACTTAAATTTTTAAAACGCTTTTAAAAATCTTTAGAACACCGTATATTAAAGTCCAAAATATTATTTTCTTTCAGCGAAAAATTTAAACGGTGAATATGTGTGTGTTAAGAAATCATATTTTATATTTTTAAAACCATTGCTTTACTATCTCTCTAAGGAAGGGGGGAAAAAATCTAAATGAGCACGCGAGTGCTCAGAGGTTGGTGTAAGAAAGATGCTCAAGTTTCTGTGGGTTTTTTGGGAGACCAGGTTCCCAGGTTCCAAAGAAATCGCATAAGAACCAATTGCGCCCGTTATGAGCAGGCCTATTTTTGTATTCATATGAAGCAGAATTTGTCTGAGGTCTTATACGTGGAAAGAAGAGGACGTTGCATCTCGATATTTAGATATATCGGCGACATACCGTCAATTAACAATCGTTATACGATTTACCCGTTTGAGCTTGAAGTGAGAGATACCACGAGGTCTGACACATCTGTTTCATATTAAGATATTTTACTTGAAAGGGTCGTTGGTAGTGGTCCGGAATCTAAGCTTTGTGAAAAACGAGATGACTTAAATTTTTCAATTGTCAACTTCCCTTAATTATGCAGCAATATACCTTCATCACCTACATGCAGGGTTTATTTCTCTCAGTTGATTCGATACGCAAGGGCTTGCTATACGTTTGAATAATTTTTTATGTGAATTATCAACGAACTTTTCTGTTTGTTTCCCAGTCATGACAGGAAGCGCATGGCGGGCGTGATCGTCGACAGGGAATGCACATTTATCCCTGGCACCTGATCCCACCTCTGATGTTTTGGAGGTCCGTGTTTGCTCTTCTCCTGTTTTGTGTTGTTTGATAGACCTTTAGGCTTAGGTGTTGCTTATTGTCTCCCTGTATTTCATTGACCATCTCGTGAAACCACTTACAAAAGCTATTTTTTCGCGAGAACTTTTCTTTATTATATCATTTTATCTATTTGCAAAAATTTTAATCTCCCGTATATTTTATTATGAAGTCTGTATACAATTGACTTTTACGAGAAGCACTGACTTTGACAGTTGACAGTTTACTTGACATTTAAACCTGCATCATGTATGGAGGTACAGAATTGATAATAGATAAGAACACCTTTCTAGTGGTCAAAGGTATTGTAATAGAGTTTGATCTCGATAACGGTTGCGAAGTAAAGAGTTCTTTTTTACATTGCATGCTTGATTCCACTTGTAGGACGAAAAGATTAATCCTTTGGATGATACCATAGAAGGATATGGAGATAACGAACAGTATTCAATATCAAAGTCCATAAAACAATACAAAACAGAAGCAGAGCAAACACGGACCTCCAAATTCAGAGGAGGGATCAGGTGCCATGGAGGAGTGAGCATCCCCTGCTGACCGGTCACACCCGCCGTGTGCTCGTTGTCATGATCGGGAAATAACGGAAAAAATCCGTCGTCAATTCAATGTATAAATAATGGACTAACAATTAGTATGAAAAACGTCAGTCAGCATTTGACTTATTGATAAATTTTATTTGCTGACAAGGTCTTTGTATCGACCATAGAACTTTCGAAATGATGACTTTAAACGAGACTGCTGATATTATGGTTTCATCAACTTGCTTGTCAATAATCCATATACACCGATAACCTGTGTCACAGTAGGTACTGACACTAAAAAGCTCTTTCACTTCTCGAAGGCCGTAGGTGCCTAGTACAAGTCTTAAGGAACACACAACTAAGTAGTCTGATTTTAATTAGATTGCCTCTTGACATAACCTTTTTGTTTGTATTTTTTTTAACATTGATAATTGTCTGTTACATTTACCTTTTATCACTAATTATCAGTTGAGATGGTGAAAAAATGTTTTAAAAATCGTAGTTTTTTGTTCTTTTTGATGAGTTGATGAGACAGAATATTGTAGATCTGCTTAACATTTAAATTTTTCATAGATGAATTGCAAAGATAGCGAAAAGTAAGAATGGTCAAAAGTCTAATAAGTTTGTGTGAATACATTTGTGGGACATGGGTACCAGTCACGTGAATGAGATTGTGTATCGCTGTGATTGCTGGCACGAAAACACTTACTCAACACTTACTGCCTGAAGGTCATAAGGCAATAGTACAGCTCTTTGGTAGCCCTCCAAATGATTATTGATGGGGCCTCAACAGGAGTGAAAAATTTTGGAATGGACAAACATGCAAACAAAAGTCCAATGCAACAATAGGAATGAGCAAGGAAATAGGTGCATTGACTTAAATGATGTCTTTTTACAAGGGTTATGCATTCTGAAGATACAAGTCCAACATAAGAAAAAAAAATTAGCATGAAAAAGGTTGGTATCATTACTTCCCTTAATTCTCTTCCTGCATGATGCACAAGAGGTTTGGAAATCTCTCCACTTAGGTCGGTCCGAGGCTGCATTGTGTGTAATGATTCAAGTGTTCAAGCCTGTGTCATTCCGCTGCACCTCCACCCCAGCCTCAATGCTGGAAAAAGATATTTATTATTTTCAGAAAAATGAAGAATCAATGAACCTAATGCTTTGTAGTATGAAAGATAACTCCTATAGCAATTGCATGAATAGATTCAACTCACCAAAGCCTAGATTAAGTAAGTTTTCTGATGAACGAAGACCGCCTTCTGTTTGTCTGTATTTCTTTTTTCGAACAAACAATGCTTAAAGCATTATTGTGGAAACTTAATTAGAAAGCCATGCAACTATAAAAGTGTAAATTTTACAAGAAAAGATTTTTTTTTTAAATATTAAACACTGTTTTTGAAGGCCGCTTTATTCTTTTTTATAAAAATGCACATTAACAAGAATGACCAAATTTTGACGGCAGTAGCACCGTAAACCACATACAAGAATCTGAGTTCCCATCGGAAATAGCCGAGAACGTTAGAATAGATTTTTAATTTTTTACCATAAGTGTACTGAATTGGACTTTAAACAAGCTATAAGCAAAGGATTCTTTCAATTTAGATCATTTGTGCCATATTAGACCAAATCCGCGAAATTTTGAATACGTTAGAGCCGTTTTTTTAATTACTTTGCATATATCGTCTGCGGCGTACCTAAAAGTAATCGTTTAGAAAAAAAGTCGTGTTTAAAACCTCAAAAATATCAACACATGTTGAGAGAGATAGAAGAACTAGTAAAGTCTCCCGTAACATTAAATGTATTGCAGAGGAGTAAGACTTCACAGCTGACAGGTCATTGGAGAAATCCGTAGAGAATTTGGTATGCCAATAATAGCCCAGTAATTTGTATATGATATGCCTGCCATCCTTCAATCTATCAGTGACATGTATTTAAAAACGAAGTCTTTCTTTCGATCATAAAGTTTTCAAATAGCTGACTTTGAACAAGATTATAAATGCCTTTATATATGAACTTATTTGACGGTAGCCTGCCTTGATTTTGGAACTGTTTATTAGTAAACACGCTGTTTTCCTAAAAATAAAGTGGAAACATACACTTTAGGTGAAAAAGGTATATTACTATATGAATAGATGTTGACATAGAAATGTTGAATGCTTTAGATTTCTCACAAAGTATACAGCAAAACTCGTTTAGTACGAACACGGATATATCGAATTTACGGATATAGCGAAGTTATCTTATATCCCCAGCTATATATATTCAACGAATTCCTTATACGGATATAACGAATTACGGATATAGCGAAGTAATTTTATTGGTCCCTGTGACTTCGTTATTTCCGAGTTTTACTGTAGATTTCAGTTTGCCATAAACATGTTTCTCCACCTACCCTAGAAATTCCAGAGGAAGGACCAGGTGCCTACGAGGAGTATGTATCTGCTGTTGACCGGTCACATCCGCCTTGAGCCCTATTTTTTGTTCCAGTAGGTGGAACATTCCATAATCAATTCAGTATAAAAACAAAAGCCTCACAATTGGTATGAAACAAGAGTCGGACACATCTGTTTCATATCTGGATATTTTACTTGAAAAAGACGTTACTGATAATCTAATAACCAAGCTCTGTGATAAACGTGATGACTTTTAAATTAGCTTTACAATCTTCAACTTCCCTTACTTATGCAGCAATATACCTTCATCACCTGCAGAAGGAGTTTATATCTCTCAAGTTAATTCGTTATGCAAAAGTATGCTCTACGTATAAACAATTTCTAAAACGAGGTTTTTAATTGACAAACAATTAAGTTGACGAAACACGAATATCAACAGTTTCGTTTAAGGTTTCGTGAAAGATCAACATGTCTAAAAATTTATTTTTACAATAGTTTAAAAACTATGCGAGGTATAAAGTTAAAATTTTTACAGTTTATAAATATATCATTGATTAATGGATAGAATGCATCATTTGATAACAAATACTTGAAAAATAGTTCTCGAGAAAAATTATCTTAACAAACATACATATTTTTTTTTTTAAAAATACACCTAATTAATTCGGTGCTTATAGTGAAAGTCATCATTGCTTCATTTTTAATGAAGGGCAAGTTGGACTTCGATTGCCTCTGGTAAGTTGTTTTCAGTGTTTATTTTGTCCAAATGTTAATATTTCAAACCAAAAGTAAGATTTGCAAATGGCAGATTTTATAGGGGTCTTGTCTTCATACATGTTATGCGTTCAATAACAGTCTATCAGAGCCCATTCACGTCCAACTTGACCTTCATTGATTTAAGGAATCACTTTCTAGTTAGTATAGTGTGCCAGGGCATGAACGACTTTTGAGCTTGAGTACTGTTCTTTATCTCCATATGTTTCATTAAGGTTTTGTCCAAAATCTCAATCACATCATCTCGGGTCTTTCCGTAAGAGGTCGGAAAAACAACCTAGAATGTATTTTAAACATCACCGGATTTTAAAAATTTATATATCTTACTGTCTATTTGAATATAGAATTGAAAGGCTTTAAAGTTCCTTCTGAAGTATATTTTAGGTAATATCTTTACAATCAATAAAGTTAAACTCCATACTCCAGAGATAAGAGGTCTTCCAACATTTATTTCTAAGTTTGTGAAACGGAGGGTTGTCATAGCGTCTACGTAGTACATTCAAGGCTTTTTTCCGCTAGGCAAAAAGGCCTGAGAAATTGCGATTGTCCAAAATCTCTAACTGTCTACGGTAAAACTTTCTTGGCTAAATGAGACTGGAATTCCATATCCGTTTTATAGCATTTAAGTTTCCTCGTGGTAATCTGGTGATACGAACTCGGTTTTTTTTTATATCCAGGTTATTGCATTACCGTCGTCGAAAGGATGCAAAGGATGTTTGATGCTTTTAATTATGGTATGAATATAAATTTAAACTAGAAACTCTTGTTGCTACAGCAACAAAAACGGTCTTCCGTTCTCTTCTATTTATCTGTATGAATTAGCTTTTATCTATGTTAAAAAAGATATAATATTTACAATGATTAAAGGAAAACTCATATATAACTTATAAATATAAGTATAACTTACAAAGATTCTCGACGTTTCTTTAAACAATTATAGTTTTAATAACATTTATAAAAATCATTTTCAATTTTTTTTATCACTTCCTGTGATTACCGGAAGTGACGGCGGACGCATTATACACTAGATCTGTTGTCCAATCTTCAAGTTTTATTATTCGTATAAATTAAGTGTCCTGATCTATTACAGTTTAAGAGATCTCCTAATATTAACTTAACAAGGAATCACGTGACCGGAAGTAAATTTTAAAAAAGATATTTGAGGTAACTCTAGACATTTGCAGTCTGAATAACATGTCCTAAAATTTCAAATACTCTTTTTATAAAAGATATTTATGGAATAGTATGCTACTCAATTTATGCAGTTTTTCTATTATAACCGGAAGTTGTTTTTGTTTCCAGTGGGATTGGACTATTTTGAAACTACAAATAAGATGCTATAATTTATTACTAAGAAAGATTCCATAAAGAAAAGATAATTTTTTTTATTTATTCAATCACTTTCTGTGACAACCGGAAGTGACGGCGGACAATCTTAACCCAAATGGATTTGTCTACTCATCAAGATCTACCACCCCTATAAGTTTGGTGTCTTAATCTCTTACCGTTTACGAGATCTAGCTATGATAATTTCTAATTTTGAGGACAGGAAATCACGCGACCGGAAGTGGATTTTAAAAAGATATTTGACTTTACTGTAGACATATGCACTCTGAATAACATATCTAAAAATCATTACAAATACTTTATCTATAAAAAGTATTTATGGGAAAGAAAAATACTCAAATTATGTAGTTTTTCTCTTATAACCGGAAGTTGTTGTGTTTCTTTTCAGTGAGACTGATATATTTGAAAATTACAAATAAAATGCTATAATGCAATGCAAAAAAAGTTTCATGAAAGAAAGATTGAAATTTTCGATTTCTTTGATCACTTCCTGTGACGACCGGAAGTGACGGCTGACACTCTTATTCCCGACAGTTTTGCATACTTATCAAGATCTACCATTCCTATAAGTTTGGTGTCTTAATCTCTTACCGTTTACGAGATCTAGCTATGATAACTTCTCATTTCGAGGACAGGAAATCACGCGACCGGAAGTGAATTTTAAAAAGATTTTTGACGTTACTGTAGTCATTTGCAGTCTGAATAATATATCCAAAAATCAATCCAAATACTTCATCTATAAAAAATATTTATGGGAAAGAAAAATACTCAAATTATGTAGTTTTTCTCTTATAACTGGAAGTTGCCGTTTTTGTTTCCGGTGGGACTGACATATTTCAACACTACAAGTAAGATGCTATAATGTGATGCAAAAAAAGTTTCAAAAAAGAAAAGTTGAAATTTTCGATTTCTTTGATCACTTCCTGTGACGACCGGAAGTGACGGCGGACAATCTTAACCCAAATGGATTTGCCTACTTATCAAGATCTATCATCCCTGTAAGTTTGGTGCCTTAATCTCTTATCGTTTCTGAGATCTCACTCGGATTAAATATTTTTGAAAAAAGCGGAAATCGGACATATCTGACGACCGGAAGTGAATTTCGAAAAAATGAAAAAAACGTCTCGAGGTATTTTTATTCTCTATCATCCCTGAAAATTTCAGAAAAATCCGTCCAGCCATCTCTGAGAAATCTTGCCGACAAGATTTAGGAAAAAAAATAATAATAATAAGAAACTAGGAGACTTATTGTTCACAGAACAATAAGAGGTCTTTCCACCTTCTTTGAATTTCAAATCTCTTTTATATTTGACTCCTTAAAATTAAATTTCATGAAAAAAAAAACAAAATTGTCTTAAAACATAGAAAAAATTAAAAATAAAAAAATGGAATGACCTTGACCTTTGACCTTGAACAATTTTCAAGGTCAAAGGTCAAGGGTCACAATGCAATTGACCCCATGCTTCTAGGTCTTATAGTTTTCAAGTTATAAGGTTTTATATTAAGTACAAAGAAGTTAAAGGGCAATAACTTATATAAGGGGTCATCAGATCCTTTTGCATTTATACAGTTAAGTTAGGACTAAAGATCCTTTACACATTAGTGAAGGTTTGGTGCCTCTGGGGTCTATAGTTTGGGAGGAGTAGCGATAACAAGGTTTTTTGCACAAGGGGCAATAACTTTTAAAAGGGTTAATTTTAGGGGACAAGAAGGAAATCCTTGAAATAGTTTTAAGAGTGCATATCAATGATACATAGACATTGAGTATATGTTGAAAGACAAAAGAGATATAAAAAGAGCTGAATTTCTCATTTTTGAAATGACCTTGACCTTTGACCTTTACACAAATGTTAAGGTCAAAGGTCAATAAATCTTATGCAGTTGGTCCCATGTCTCTATGACTTCTTATTTTGAAAATTTTAAATTATTTCTAAAATTCATAAAGTTTCAGGGGCAATAACTCATTGAAAGGGTCAAAGAATGCTTTCGCAATGAATAGATTGAAGAGTCTCCTAAATTAGTCAAAGACATTGGTGAAGGTTTCATACCTCTACGGTTTACAGTTTCGAAGGAGTAGCGATAACAAGCATTTCTTGCGAAAGGGGTCGTAACTCTGAAAGGGGTCAAGGTTCATTTACGCAGGGTCAACTGCAATAATCTTTTACAAAGTACATTCTTATGGACTATAAATCTTTTCGATATATCTTGAAACTCAAAATCACACGGCGGAAAAATAAGAAGAACTAGGAGACTTATTGTTCAAAGAACAATAAGAGGTCTTTCCAGCTTTTTAAGTGTTTCCGTGTCATTTGGGTTGAAAAAAAGAAGAAAAACGCCAATTAAAAAAAAAAAAAAAAAAAATTAAAAAGTGCTGCCAGCAGGATTCGAACTGAGGACCCTCAGATTGCAAGGCGAACGCTCTATGCACTACGCCACAGGCTCCGATGAAGTTGGTTTCCGTAAACTAACAGTGTAGAAAAAAAGAAGAAATGAAAACACGTGGATTTAAATAAAAATAGAAACGCGTGAAGTTTTAAATAGTACAGAAACACGTGTATTTATTTGTTTGTGATGGAACATAGGGAGGAATAATGAATAGTTCTAAGAAAAACGATTGGTGGATATTGAAAATGGAGATTTCCTGTAAAAAAAAACATTCGAGTTTGTTTATAGTTTGAATAGATTGAGTTAATCATACAGAGCTTAAGATACATTCGAACTTCCGTGTCGGCACTGTGTTTACAATTTGTGAAAATATAGGCGCGTTTGTTTTGACAGATATGGTGAACTCATAGGTTAGATTAAATAATCATCTCTATTTGGATTGAATTAATAGTTATGAGCATAAATTAAACTTGAAACATGCATTTCATGAAGAAAACGGTGTCAGCGAGAGCGTGGAAATTTATTTGATAGGAAAAATCCCTAATTTCGAGATTCATCCGATTAATATGAAATCTTAATAAATTTCAAATAAATTCCACATTCTAAAGAGAACAAGAATACTTGGTATTAAAATGTCGTATTAGAGCAGGAGAATCAAATGCTATTAACAAAAACTGAAGAAATAGCCAAGGCAAGCTTTAATTAATTTTTATGCTCATCAGCACTTAAATTTTAGACAGAAAAAAAATGTAGGTTTCGCCGATATTGAATAGAATTTCATTATACTTAAGAGACTCACCGTAAAACTCTCAGGACACTTTCTTTGAAGTATCTTCTACATTTTAATCTGAATTTCATGTCGATGTGTGATCTCCTTTAAGCTGTACAAAATTTGTTTACGTCACTATTGATTTTTTTTTTTGAGAAAGAAGGGGGGGGGTTATAAGCATTTGTTTAAGAGAGAGTTGTAAATACCTCCAAGACCTTAAGCTTGATTGTGACCTTTGGGTCAATGGGGTCAAAGGTCAAGGTCAGTCATCAAGGTCAAAGGTCAAGGTCATCTAAAAAAAAAAAAGAAGAAAGAAAAACACTTACAGACTTGAGTTTTACACTTGAAGCTGAATCTAGGTAAAGGTTATGAATACATGTATACCTTTTTAACTTTTGAGAAAAGGTCAAGGTCTAAGGTCAAGGTCAAATATCAAGGTCAAAGGTCAAGGTCATTTTATTAAAAACCCGTAAATAAGCAATTTTGATACTTCCCAATGACCTTGACCTTTGACCTTGACCTAATATTCAAGGTCAAAGGTCAAAAGATCTGATGCAGTTGGACCCATGTCTTTACGACTTGTCGTTAAGAAGTTTTTAGTTCTTCGTAAACATCATAAACTTGCAGGGGCAATAACTACTTAAAAGGGTTTAGGAATTCTTTCGCACTAATAGAATGAGAAGTGTACTAAATTAGTCGCAGACATTGTTGAAGGTTTTGTACCTCTACGGTTTACGGTTTCGGAGGAGTAGCGATAACAAGGGTTTACACTGAAAGGGGCACTAACTTTTAGAGGGATCAGTCTTAGGGGACAAGCATGGAATCTCTGAAATGGGTTTAAGAGTACATACTAAAAATACAAAGATGTTTAAAATTTGGTTAAGAACAAAAGAGCTATAAAAAATGCTTAATTTTACATATTTTGAATGACCTTGACCTTTGACCTTGACCTAGATTTTAAGGTCAAAGGTCAACAAATCTTTTGCAGTTGGTCCCATGTCTCTACGCCTTGTCGTTCAAGAAAAGATCTTGATATTCGTAAACGTTGCAAACATTCAGGGGCAATAATTCAATATAGGAGTTTACGAATCCTTTCGCAATGTTTGATTGGAGAGTCTACTAAATCAGTCGTAAACATTAATAAAGGTTTGGAATCTCTGCGGTTTATGGTTTTGGAGGAGTAGCGATAACAAGCTTTTATTGCGAAAGGGGTCGTAACTCCGAAAGGGGTCAAAGCTCATATACGCAGGGTCAACTGCTAAAATCTTTTACGGAGTACATTCTTGTCGACTAAAAATCTTTTCGATAAATCTTGAAACTCAAAATCACACGGCGGAAAAATAATAAAAAAGAAAAAAAAAAACAGAAGAAAATCAATAGGTCTTTCCAGAGAAAGCTGGAAAGACCTAATAAGAAACAGAAGAATACCAATAGGTCTTTCCACGGAAAGGTGGAAAGACCTAAAAACAGTAGAATCACTATAAGGTCTTCCGTCTGAAACGGAAGACCTTAATAACATGACATAGAAAGGCGAAAAGAAAGTCATTTACATTTTCGATTAAAAACAGAGGTAGGAGACCCTAAGCAGGTATTTCAACCTTTTCTATTAAAAGATGCATTATATATATGAATTACAGATGCTAATATTACGTAACAATCTTTTTCTGTTGTCCATTACATTTTGCCCAAAGACATCCATCGATAAAATAAAACTTCAACAGACCGTAGAATAAAAAAAAAAATACACAAAATTATGGCATACCTATTTTTTTCACAAAATAAAATGAAATATGATTATGAACAGGGAGTTTGAGGTAGACAATACTATATTGTATTTCTTTATTTAAATATTCTCAAAATAACATTTCATCAAAATAATAATGACTTTCAAAACTTCCACGTACTAATTGTAAGTGTTTATTGCGATTTAATACTTCGTTCAGAGTCAGCGAACTTAGAGTTGCTGATTTCTATTTTCTATTCTTGACTTAATAAACATCTACAGAATGGAGTCATTTTGCATAACATTGACTACCTCAAATCAACAGTGACGTTCGTATAAAGTGTAATTAGAAAACAATTTTACTCTAGGATTAGAACCATCCTTTTAAGGACTCTTGTTTATAAGATACTGACACAGAAGGCAAGGATCTCAATCAGATGTTTACACAGCCCATAAAAATAAAATTGCTATCCAGTTAATTGAGGAAAGACGTTAACAACATAACCATGCAATGCCTTATATAAAGCCGACACAACGTACCAAACTTTGCAGTTGAAATATTGATTACTCACTTTACATGAAATAAACATAAAAATTAATTATTCTGTCGGACATTTCGCACCAAATGAAGTACATCGGGTTCAAGAATCAGGATAAAGTGAGAGAACAGGAGGAATCTACAATGTAAAATGGGTAACATTTATATGCCTTACGTACTACCCAACATTTTCTAGCAAAAAATGTTTGAAAGTGATATTTTGATTTTTCTTTAACATGGGTACGTTTTGTTTTTTTGAAAATACACTAAAAGAGAGTAATTTGACAAGAGACGGCTTTTCGTGATGGTTAAATCAAATGGCCCAAGAATTTACTATACCTTTTGATGTTTTTGTTTATTCTTAAAAATGAATTTTTTTTCAGCTTACAAACATTCTGATCAAAGAACCTGAATCGTTTCAACAAATGACGGATAAATTTAGTCATCAAGAAAATAAAATTCTGAGAGAGAAATTGATATAAAAGAACTTTACGACTATATTTTTGTAACAGCAAGGCATTTTCCGTGAATATAGTCCGAAAATATTAAAAAAAAAATTTCCTCTGTGAAGAAACAGAGCCGAAAATGGCAAGACATTAATGCAATATAGCATGAAGAATAAAGTTAATTTAGGTACTTTTTCATCAAAATGACAATGTAAAAAAGCATTATAATCTGAAGTATGCATTATTTATATTTTTCTGAACAGCTCCACAATTGAAATTTAATGTTCAATCTTCCTCTGTTTGGAAGAAAGAGAAATATCTAGAGGAGGCTGTTTCAAGGATTCATATTTTATCAACACAGTTCGGTAAAATCTAGAATTAGAAGGAAGGATAATTAACGGTCATCCCCAGATGGTGCTACATCAGTCCTGTGTGTTTTAATCAGGGCCAACCTTGTCAAAATATTGATCAGAATATACATATATGACAAAGATTCCCAGCAGACATGAGAGACGTCGTCGTGTGATTCTGACATCTGATGCACAATGAACGAGAGAACCAGAAAAACGGGGATCGTGGTTGAAAAGTTTAACGAAGCCTTCTACGAATCCACCATTTTTCTCCGTATCAGCTTCTTTTCCGCGAGTATCACCCTCATCATATTTGTTACAGGATTTTTTGCCCCGTCTTGGAAATATTTAGAGTTTACTCTACAGTTCAACAACTTAGACACAAACGATCCCTCCATCTTGGATCCTGGCGATCCTTCATTGTTTGAAGATTCCAGTTTACGTCTTAAAGACGTAGCCTCTGAATTTAATTCATCAGTGTTGTACGAAAACTGGAATGAGGAATATAACTTAACTTCTTATTTCGAAGATCTTGCAGAGTATTCTTTGAACACAATGAACTTTTCCAATACCTCCAGTGAATTATTTTACTCTTCGTTTGATACTTTAGAACTTTTCACTGCACACATTGTCATTGGACTATGGGAAACGAGGGTCTGTACCAAATTTCTCGCAGAAGAAAATTGCATCCCACCATTCAAAACTCAAGGTAAAGTTTGAAAAAATTACTTGTGTATTTTTTTTCTCTCTTTCTTTATCTATTTCTCTTGTTGTCTAGCTTGCAGCTATTCGACTTCCAATGAAGAATTCTTCTTGACAGCAACTAGAATTTATCTTTATGTCACATGCTGACTGACGTTTTTCATACAATCTTTAGTTCATTATTTACTCACTGAATTGACGACAGATTTTTAAGTTATTGCCCGATCATGACATGGAGCACCCGGCTGTTGTGACCGATTGGCAGGGGATGCTCATTCTTCCATGGCACCTGATCTCCCTCTGATGTTTCCGAGGTTCATGTTTGCTCTGCTCCTATTTTGTGATGTTTAATGGACTTTTGAACTTATGTATCGGCCACAGAACTTACGAAATGATGACTTTAAACCATACTACTGATATTCTTGTTTCATCGACTTGTTTGTCAAAACTTAGGACTTTTCAACTTTATACACAACCATTCCCCATGATAAATTTAAGTCCGGATCCAGGCTTTTCGATATCATTGACAGCTGCTTTTTCAATAAAAATGGAACTCGAAAGTTTATTTACCGTGTCATTGATCATTTGCACAATTATTTTGTTAAAAAAACATTCTGATTGTACACACAAGTACTCTGAAGTCGACATCAAAAACATGCTTGAGTTTCTGATAAACAATATCTATGTTGTTTTTGGAGAACAGGTCTTCCAACAATCTATTGGAATTCCCATGGGTACCAATTGCGACCCGTTATTAGAGGACCTATTTTTGTTATCATATGAAGCATAATTTGTACAAATCTTATGCGTGAAAAGAAGAAAACACATGCTGTGGCCTTCAATTCGACATTTAGATATATCGACGACGTATTGTCAATTAACAATGCTTATTTTCATTCCTTTGTTGATACGATATACCTGTGAGCTTGAAATAAAAGATACCACAGAGTCTGACACATCTGTTTCACATTTATATAGTTTACTTAAAAAAGACGTTAATGGTAATCTAACAACCAAGCTCTACATGTATGATAAACGTGATGACTTTAACTTTTCTATAACTTTTCTAACGACATAATAATGGAAATAACTATTGCAAGTGTAAATATAAATAAATGCCGTGTAAGCAAACACGAATAAAGGAACCGGACTTTATATGTGAAACATACCACATATTTGTCAAAAATTAACATTGGAAATGCTTACATAAATGTTCTCAATTGTGTTTTTGGCAAGCCAACTTCACAATTAGTGTAAAAATTTTAGTCCCTATCTAAAGAGAAAAGTTCATTTCAAGCGATCAAATAACATTACAATTCCTTTTTAACTGTACAAGTACAGAAAGTAAATTGAGCAAACTGATTCTGGAATGAAATTATTATATGATCCTCATTCGACTGTAATAAAAACCATAATTGCATAAAAAACACATTTTGATTCAAACGCTTGTGTAATTTTAATCAACAGTCGATGTTTCACGATAAGGTAAGTTATAAGATGCAGTACACTGTACAGATACTTTTTTCATCCATGCGTGTGTGAAAATTACAGCAAACATGTCTGCTGCAATTTATTCATCACTAGTGTTTAATCCTGAAGAAAAAAGCATGAGTAGCACTGTGTACATTCTCTCTGCAAATAACGAGGAGCTGTTGGCACTCATCCTAGCTTTGACACTGCAAAAAAGAATTGAGAACGTGCCCGCGGTCATGAATCAAATTTAACGCCCATTTGTCCAAAATTAGTATTTAAACCATGGCCTTACAATTAGAATGAAATTTGGCAGTCACAGTCAAAATATGACCCATTGTAAGATTTTACATGTAAACAACCATATAATGTACCCATTGTTACCTTCAAAAAATGTTGTAAGCCCTGTAACTTCAACTTATTTTAGTAGCCTTGGTTCAAAACTTCATCGTTCCCTTACATCCCTAATTAACTGGGGGACAAAAATGTTAGAAGCAGATGATGGTGAAAAGTTGACAAAAGGTTAAGTTAAGTCGTTCCTTTTGTCAAATACAAATGTAGTAAAGTAGTTAGATGACCATCAATGTCTATAATCAGTTAAACTCCCAGATATGTAGTAAAGTTTCTGATGTGCTCTTATTCAAGTTTACTGTTCAAATGAAAGACCACACACTCTTTCAATGGGAATAATTAATGGGAAAATATTAACTCATCAAAAAATCTTCTAAAACTTACTGAACATTTGAAGACTTAATTACTGGGTGTAAAGTAAAGCTTATTTAATTTTATTTTAATGAATAGATAAAGCTTTATCGGCTGGTAAGGCACCAAAAAAGGACAATGTTAAACCGAGAAATAAAAAATAGGAAATGTATTTCAAAAGTTTTTATATATATATAAAACAGAATGGTTGATACGAACTGGTTTTCAAACCAAGTGTAAGACCATTATTTACACACTATATTGTCATCAGATTTTTCGTTATTTCCCATTCTGACAAGGAGTAATGTGTGACCGGTCGGCAAGGGTTGCTTCTTATTCCGCGGCATCCGACCCTACCTCTGATGATTTAGAGATCCGTGTTTAATTTACTCTAATGCTGGTTGTATTGTTTGAATTGACTTTTTATCATGAGTTTGAATATCTCCATATCTTTTAATTATATATGTTATTTGAGCTCACTGGAAGATATCGAAAAGGCATATGAATGAAGCAACTATTGTTAATTATCAAAAATTCAGTCTATATATTTGATTACGTCTTGAGATGAAAGCAACAGCATGCGCTTTCTTCTTTTATCAAGAAGTTTTTAATTAAATCTGCTTCATAAGAATATAAAACTTATCGGCAATAAAGAAGCAGAATAAATGCTCAACTGAATTCAGACTGATTTTTTGAAGACCTGGTTTCCGAAAACTACATAGATGCATAGGGAAAATATCTTTTTCTCGAAAAAAGTTAAATTACAGTGAGTCATATTAATATGAAAGCACCCAAAGAAAGACTGTGAACTTTAATTTTCGAGGCAATAAAACTAATTTTAGATATTTAAACAATCTACTAGTATTCACAAAGTCACAATAAAGTTTTTTTTTAGTAAATTCTGATCTATCAACTTAATTCTAAAGGTTCCTCTACATATTCCTTTGCTAATAAATCAGCCAATTCTTGGCTAAGAGTAAGTCCTTGGGTCATAATCAAACAAACTTCACAGAACACTATATGCATGCATATAGATATGATTTGCTTGGGAGATACAATGAAAAAAACCTTTATATTCTAAGATTTCAAGCTCACTTTAGCACCGAGAACATAAAGAAGTACCATGTTGGAAACGTGATAACCAAATTGGCGTACAAAAGGTTTAACTCTAACAAAGCCAGAAAAAAAAAATTAAATTCTATTGATAAAATTAAAAACGAATAAATACCATGTATCTTTATATTTTACAGTTTACTATTTTAAATTTACTTACATGGGTTATTTGCAACATTATTTTGTTTTAAAAACACTTTGATTGTATACACAAATGCTCCGAAGTTGTTATTAAGATATGCTTGAGTTTCTGATTTACAATATAAACAGTGCGTGTACATTTGATACGCATAGATCTGATTAGCTTATTTTAACAGTAACACCATATTTAGTAAATTAGAATTCCATTTTAGATACATGTCTATACAGACAAATAAAGACCAAGTTTTAAATAATTCTGTCGGAATTCCTATCGCAGGATACCAATTGCGTCCCTTTTTCGGTAGACCTATTTTGTGTACTCTACTAAAGCAGAATTTATTTTAAATCATAAACACGAGGAGTACTTCCTGTAGCCTTCAACTAGATATTTAGATATGTGGACGACGTACTTGTCAATTAACAATACTTACTTTCGTGCATTTATCGCCTTTATTTATCCCAGTGAGCTTGAAATGAAAAATATCACAGAGTCTGGCATTTCTCTTTCTTACAAACGCAATTTTTAGCTCTTATGAGTGAAAGATCTCAAAGAAGTGCAAACAAATATGTGAAGAACATTGACCCCACCATCCCTGTCATATGTTAAAAGAGAGAAACAGACTACGTCATCGTATTCTTCTTTTCTTCATTTTTTTTTAAAATAAAGAATATGGTACATGTATAACGAAAAGTATTCAATATCAAAGTCCATAAAACAATACAAAATAGGATCAGAGAAAACACGGACCTCCATAACATCAGAGGTGGGATCAGGTGCCATGGAGGAGTGAGCATCCCCTGCCGACCGGTCACACCCGCCATTTGCTCCTTGTCATGATCGGGAAATTAATCTGTTGTCAATTCAGTGTATAAATAATGGACTAACAATTAGTATGAAAAACGTCAGCCAGCATTTGACTCAATGATGAATTGTATTTGCTGACAAGATCATTGTATGGGCCATAGAACTCACAAAATCATGACTTTAAACGGAACTGCTGAAATTATTGTTTCATAAACTTGTTTGTCAATAATTTACCTCGTTTTAGAAATTGTTCATACGAAAAGCATGCTCTATAATCAACTGAGATATTTAAACTCCGTATGCAGGTGATGAAGGTATATTGCTGCATAAGTAAGGGTTGACGATAGAAAAGTTAAAGTCATCACGTTTATCATAGAGCTTGGTTGTTAGATTACCATTAACGTCTTTTTCAAGTAAAATATCCAAGTATGAAACAGATGTGTCAGACTCTGAGGTATCTTTTATCTCAAGCTCACCAGGATATATCGTATTGTCGTCGATATATATATCTAAATGTCGAGTTGAAGGCTACAGTAAGTTTTTTTTTTTCACGCATAAGATTTTGCACAAATTCTGCTTCATGTGAATACAAAAGTAGGTCTGCTAATATCGGGGCGCAATTGGTACCCATTGGAATTCCAATAGATTGTTGGAAGACCTGGTGTCCAAAAACCACGAAGATATGGACAATCAGAAACTCAAGCATCTTTTTAGTGTCAACTTCATGCGTAAAAAGGAATAGCTTCTTAACATCTGAAGATTTATAACATTTAATTTTGTAACAAACTTATTTAGGCCATTGGAATACCGTATAGCGGGTTTTTTGGCGGATGTAAAATTTGCTGTTTTGCCTGCACTAAAGTATGCCAATAATTTTGGCGTAATTCATTTTAGCGGACGTAGGGTTTAAGCTCTATGCAGAGTTCAGACAATTTTAGCAATTAAAATTTCAGCAGACTATCATCAAAACGCCAAAATAAGCCAAAATTAGCACCCCGCTAAATTAACCCGCTATACGGTATAAAACATAGTTATTTAATAAATAATGTATCCAGCATTGAGACAATCCAATGTCAATGCTTTCGAACATTTCATTTGGGAACATCCCCCCTTTTTTTTCTTTTACAAAAATTGATGGTCAATTTTTAGCATGTTTTTCCTAGATTGAGATAATTTTTTTTTCATTTTTCTATCTTTCATGCGGTAAAAGTGTCTATCGTAAAAATAATTAAATTACTTTGAAGCAATGGGATGTGGATGTTATCTTACCAAATCAGTTAATTGATAAAGGTTATTTTTCCTATTAACTAATCGAATCTAATTATTTTTGCGCCTGTGTCGGACTAATTCGAGAAAAAAAATTAGATATGTTTATTGGTTCTTTGAATTAAGAATAATACCTCAGAGAATAACTTGGTAAGATGTTAACTTGGAAGAAAGATTGCATTAGATTTTATTTCCAGGGATAAACTACATATAGTGATTGGATTCTAAATTCTATAAATAAGGTTCGCTGAGGGAAAAAACTTTAATTTTGATTTTGGCTATAAATTCTGTGAAAACTTTATTGTTTGCAATTACTTGTTTGTTGTAAATGTAACTTTAAATTAAAGCAAGACTACTCTGCAGTGCTTCACGTGTATATAATCAAACGGTTTGTTTTATACGTAATTTGCAAAACAGCTTTTAATCAAAAACCAAGAAAGTACTAATCTTAAAAGAAAATTATAATTCAAAGAGTAAAAACTTAAAATAAGATGTTATTGCATTAGACACTCGACTTTTACTTCTTTTTTCATAACATCACAATTTTATTTTTGCAAATGTAATTGTCAGTCTAAACTTTTATCATTTTTAGAATATTATACGTGCGATCTACTTTGCGGTGGAAAATTTAGTATCCGTTTTAGTCTGCTTAATGTCAATTTGAAGTGTATTGTTTGCATGCGATTCTTTCTTATCTGAGAAGTCATTTGGTAATTAGATGTAAACTGATATTGTTACATGTATGGCTTTTGTACCATCTAATCTCTTCCTTTCAGGACACAACTGGATCCGCCGGTCACGGGGGTTTTGTATCATGGCCCTGGGGATGGCACTTCTGACGGTGGTCCTCATTCTTCTGTGTCTGTTCCTCTCGATCGCTGCTGACATGCTGCTCACCCATGTCATGACTCTCCTCACCAGCATTCTCTCAGGTAACATCTACTATTGTATGGTCTTCACTACTTTTGTCAATGAAACATATGGAAATAACGAACAGTATTCAAGATCAAAATACATAAAACAATACGAAACAGGAGCAGAGCAAACACGGATCTCCAAAACATCGGAAATGGGATCAGGTGCCCTGCTGACCGATTAAGTCTTACAATCATATTATCTTAGATAACTCAGATAGAAAAAAACCTTCAGTTTATATTTTCGCCAGTTTTTAAATCATCGAAGCATTATAATGATCAAATTCTTTTTTCAGTGGGCAGCATAGCGGTGGGTATCCTCATCTTTACCACCAATCACACAAAGCTGGATGAGCACACGATGTTCAATAACATGGGCATGTTTCAGATGTTAGTTTCTAAAGTATCCTGGGCATGTTGGCTTAGTGCCAGCGCTATCCCATCGGCAGCCATGACAGTTATCTTCTTGGGACTTAATTTAGTGTTTTTCTAACTTAAATGCTACTTTGTACTTTATGTTGCTCAGTTACTTTTGATGTTTACAATGAGTACATGAGGTAGATGGTAAGAATTTGGACGCATAACTGTAATGCATTTAAGTATTGGTTATTCTCAACATTTTTGAATTAAAATATGCATAAATTAGTAAAACAAAAGACATCGAACCACTCTGTTCCTGGGTCTTAAATTGTGAGGGTAGGGTACTACCTCATTTAAGGATTTTTTCCAAGTTATGTTTTTCTGCAAATGGTATTCGAAAAATCTTAGCCATTTACGTTTTTAGATGAAAAAAGTAAGCTCTTCTCCGTATGAAAAGTAAGAACTCATATCGTTGGCTAAACTTTTATTCTAAGTGTTCTATAAACCCTATTTTGGAGATTGGGTTTAAAATGATATATTTGGAGGAAAATTAATTGGCTAAAAATCATATCTGACCACAAACCATGGAAATTTTCTTTACTATCATACTATGCATAAAGCACTTAAAATGACCAACAATAAGCACAGAGATGTTAATATTTCTTAGATTTTGTCCCTTCTTTAGTCGAAGTAAGGATTAGAAAGACATAAAATTAAAACAAAAGAAACGGAAGGTCAAAAACTACTTGTGATGCAATAAACAACTAAACGATTAAACTTAGTATTTTACAAAATTATTTAAAAAGTGATAAAATAATTTTGACCTTTAAGTAAAACTCACTGTTTATCAAGTGAAGTCATACTGTAAATGATAAAGAAATATTTTGAAAGATACCGAGTAGTTAAATTAAAAAAAAATATGGAATAATGTTTTTGAAAAATGAAAGAAAAAAAAAAGATTTTGAATGTGATGAAAATATCATATGAGAAAACAACAGTATAAGATATAACAATAAAGTAAAAACTGTTTTTGACAATGTGGATCAACCATTTAATAAGGAGAAAAGTTTTGTGTCAAAACAGGAATTAGGTCGTTCATTGTAAAGTTCATTATTAATTTCATTAAGTTTGTTAATACAGGTACGAAAACGTTCAGGGGAAATGTCTAAGCTTTGTCAAGAACTCTTCCTTGTTTTTTCTTTGAGCGTTTGTCCATCTTGGGTTATGGGTAAATATTCACTGTACTGCCATGTCCTCCCATTTATAACCTTTTGAAGTTGAATCGTTCCCTGACTATTTCACTGTCTTTCTTAGTCTTAATGATGAACGATGATTATTGACTCTTCTGCAGAAAAGTTCCCGTTTCTCCGACATACTTTTTCGTCAAACCCTTACAGCTGATGAGATATCTGCAATTGTCAGTTTGACAGGCAAAAGTTCTTAATATTCTGTAGCAGAGGCCAGTTATGTGGTCATTAAAATGTTATTGAGAGGGTGGGCAATGCTTGTAGAGAAGACATAAGTCAGAACAAGTGTAAAACCTCCGTTAGGTTATTCAGTAGGATTATTAAATCTGGTTTTAACTACCATGTCATTTACTTTCCTCAGACTTATACAGGCAGCCCAACAGAGGTTCCATTAAAACACGTTGCAAGAAAAAAATCTTATAATTTAGAGGTTGCTTTCAATACAAATAAATCCCACAGTGCATGGATGAAACATATAGAAATAAGGAACATTATTCAAGATCAAAAGTCCACAAAACAATACACAAGACGGGAGCAGATCAAACACGGATCTCCAAAACATCAGAGATGGGCTCGGGTGCCATGGAGGAGTGAGCATCCCCTGCTGCCGGTCACAACCGCCGTGTGCTCCTTGTCATGATCGGAAAATGACGGGAAAATCCGTCGTCGATTCAGTGTATAAATAATGGACTAACAATTCTTATGAAAAACGTCAGTCAGCATTTGACTCAATGATAAATTGAATTTGCTGACAAGGTCATTGTAACGACCATAGAACGTACGAAATGATGACTTTAAACGAGACTGGACTGCTGATATTCTTGTATCATCAACTTGTTTGACAATAATTTACCCCGTTTTAGAAATTGTTCATACGTAGAGCATGCTCTTGCGTATCAAATCAACTGAGATATATAATCTCCGTTTGCAGGTGATGGCATATTGCTGCATAAGTAAGGGAAGTTGACGATATAAAAGTTACTTAAAGTCATCACATTTATCACAGAGCTTGGTTGTTAGATTACTATTAATGTCTTTTTCAAGAAAAATATCCAAATACAAAACAGATGTGTCACACTCTGTGGTATATTTTATCAAGCTCACCAGGATATATCGTATCGACATAAGAATGGAAATTATCATTGTTAATTGACAATACGTTATATCTAGATGTCGAGTTGAAAGCCACAGCAATTATTTTCTTCTTTTCACGTATAAGATTTTGCACAAATTCTGCTTCATGTGAGTACAAAATAGGTTTGCTAATAACGGAGCGCAATTGATACCCATGGGAATTCCAACAGATTGAAGACCTGGTCTCAAAAACGACATTGATATTGTCAATCAGAAACTCAAGCATCTTTTTGATTTAAACTTCAGGGAAATTGTGTGTACAATCAGATGTTTTTTTAATATAAAATAATTTTGCAAATGACCAATGGCAAGGTAAGTAAAACGATTTCCATATGTATTGAAAAAGCAGCTATATCAATAAGCCTGGACTTGAATTTCTCGAACAATTGAAAAATAATTCTCGAGTGTGTTCATGTTCTTTATCACCTACAACTATAGTCCTGCAACTAATTTTACACATGTACAAGGTTTAAACCTTGGTTATTCAAGTGTGGTCAAAATTTTTAAATATTATTTTGAATTCTTTAGTCTACTACGCAGACAATACTGTATGGGCCAAACATTACAAGATCTTGGTAATTAGACAGAATTGATTTAATTTAAAGTATCAAATAAATGTTGAAATCTTGAATCCAGCTATTGAGGGGAAATTTAAAACCATAAACCTTTCTGCCTTTAATAAACAAGGAGGGGTAAAGCAGTTATATACCGATTACAGCTGATAAAGCACGTAACGATATTGCTTTTATTTGCCAAGCTCATTTTTTTCATTGTATATTGGAGGAACAGTTTTTTTTCCTGCGAATGGTAATCCAGCTTATACCCATAGCTCCCTTTTAAAAGTGAGAAATCTCTAAAATCATGTATCAGTTTTAAATATTTTTTTTTCCATATTTACAACAATTTAATTGAATTTGAATAACCATACCTATACTAAATTTTAAAAAAATACTCCATAGAAATGCTTAGAAACACTGATACATAGCAGATTTCATGAAAATGAAGCAAATAAATTTCATTACCTTATAACTGGTCATCAGCAAAATAATTTAAAAAAAAAATTCTGATTGTACTCTGAAGCTGATATAAAAATATACTTGGGTTTCTGATTGACAACATCTACGTAGTTACAGGGAGTTAAGTCTCCCAACATTCTATCGAAATTCTAATGGGTACCAATGTTAACGTATTACTGTCAGACCTATTTTTTTTTTTATTCATGTAAAGTATAATTTATTCAAATAGTTATGGCCTTCAACTCGACATTTAAATATTGACGACATATTATCAATCAACAATAGTTATCATTCTAATGCCGACTCTATGTATCCAAGTGAACTTGAAAAAAGATATCACAGGATCTGACCTGTTTCACCTGTTTCATTTATAGATATTTTACTCAAAAGAAAAGACTTAAGAAATAAACATTGGTCATTTTTAATGCAAAATGTATACCTATAACATAATTGTTAAATATAATATCTACATGCATCTTGTTTGATCTGCCATTAATATTTGTAAACAAAATTATTATGCATGAAGAGATGTAACCTACTATTGAGAGTACTTATCAATGCAAAAGTAAAACAATCTTTTTTGAAAAGCCTCTAGCTACTGAGTATTACTGATACCTTATATAGTTGATTTTTATATCAAATGATTTATTAATTAAAAGTTCAATGTTTTCACATGTAGCTAACCTATATTTAAATTTTTGAAAATCGGGCCAAATTTGTAATATCAATTTGAAAATGTGGATACTCTTTGGAAAATACATTTAGGAAATTATAAGCTACATATTATGACTTTTTGAAAGTCCTCTGTGTCCTAGTAGTCCTATTGGACTGAAAATTACGGATAAATAACATATTCAAACATCTTTGCTTGAATAGGTGCCTTTTTTCTATACCAAAATGATAATTTTTCAGTAAAATTACTCTACCTATGTCAAAACCGCACACTTAGGCGGAAAAAAAAATTTGTAATTTGAAAGTTTGGTATAATTCTTGAAAAGATTACACTGAGTCCTATGATAATTCAAATCAATATACAATTTAGAAACAATTACAGATGATTTGGCGAGAGACATATTGTTTGCATTAGCCCTCTCCCTTACCCAGACCTAAACTTTTTATATTTGAATTTGTGCTTTTCGATGTTTTCTCTGTAACTCTGCGATTTTAATTGTATGTTTGATTTTATTCTTAAGATAGACATGCAGCGTTACTTTAAGAATTATTGAAACCCTTTCCCCCTTTTAATTTATGTTTAATAATTTGCAATGATCAAAAAAGTTGTAATTAAATCATTACTGAATTTTGCTAGGAAATTTTGATTCCATATTTTTCAACAACCTCGTTTAAAGTCAGTATTTTCAATGTTTGCTTTAGGACCGCTTCAGTAAATAAGCCTATTCTAAATTTCCTACAGATTTTTCCGTCAATCTGATCAAAACATAGAGCTCACGTGTGTGGGATTGGTCGCCAGGGATGCTTATTCATTCTAGGCACCCAATTAAACCTCTTGAATTTCAAAAAATCAGTATTTTCATCCGTGTTTACAGATGCGTACTGTTTATAAGATTTTTTTAATCAATAGATTTAATTTCACTTGTATCATTTCAATTTTCACAAATTAATCTTCCAAAAAGGAATGTTATCTATCAATTGATGATATTAATTCAAATGGTATAAAAAGCAGTTGACATACATATGGAGAGAAAATATGTGTTATATTCATTGATAAGAACACTTAATATTAAATTATTCGTCTGAGATTATGAAAAACAATTACATGATATCATGAAAATTATACATATGAACAAAAATCACAATATGGTTTATAAAATGTATATAAAAACAAAAGGAACATTAATACATTCACTTTTAAGTAAATATAGAGTGTACAATATTTGCATGGCTTTTCGTTTGATTATAAATAGTTTATGTTCTTCGAAGGAAATATTCTAATATACGATCATGATAATTATATTAATGTAAATGAATGTACATAATACATAAGACATTTAGATTCAAATGAACAAATCTCATAGCTCGTATGCTTACCCTGCATAATCTTATAGTGTGCACGATTTAAAGACACATTTGGCGAATCAATAGTCAAAGAAAACATTGAAATATATTCTACAATAAGTTAAAGATGGGTATATTTTCTTTTATCTCTTGGATAAGAATATTTCCAAAGAGAGAAAATTAAGTAACTGGCTCAACAAAAGTTTACCAATATTCATTTTAGAGATGACACAGATGAACAAACGAAATTCATTACAAATAGTTTCATTATTATGTTACTCTCTCTCTCTCTCTCTCTCTCTCTCTCTCTCTCTCTTACCATCACATGCTCATTAAGAAATTTATATTTTTGTTCTTAGATATAAATATCGAGTAAACCACTATAGTAACATTTAAAAAAAGGACAAGTCCATTTATTTACGCTTTAAAAACCAGAAAGCGGTTTATAAAAAATCATAAACTGCCCCAAGTTATGTTATATCATATAACCTAGGTTAAAATAAGCTTCATTCCTTATAATTCAATATCAATGTAGACAATATTAAAGCAATTTTTCCTCCAAAATGGCTTCACATTGAGCATATTTTAAAAATTTAAGGTCAAGCGGAGTAATACGTTTTTGACGTAACTCATTGTGACGTAAGCAACTTACGTTATACAATTTGATATAAAATAAATCTTTTATCCATTCAAATGACGTGTTATAACTATAATCAAATTATTCAAAATTATGAACAAGACTGCGAGGTTTCAAACCAGCTCGTCTGTCTCCTAACGTAAAAAAAAATCCACGTCGTTGTTCTATGCCCGGAAAGTAAACAAAGTTATATATTTTTTAAATATTTGCAAATGTACTTTTATGTAAACTTTTTAGTAAAAGATACTATTTAACTCAAACATGTTTCGAATTTCAAAAGACAATAATTTTCATGTGAATCACCCTGTACTCGAACTTTCATCAACCCTCGTATATATAATAATTTAAACAGTTATCGTCTATTAAAACTTCGATATTGATATTAATTACATAAATGTAACATCAGGCTCGACTAATTTCCCTTCTTGATCGCCTCCCTCTTCTTTCTGGCTGTGTAATGGTTTGCTTTGTGTGAGTATATTTTGCGCATGATGAGCAGGCTTGGCTGAAACACGTATCAGGCATCAGTACCAGTATAAGGCCTAAAGTAGATAGCACCACTCCGGAGAACTTCATACCATTGAAGAAACGATTTCTCCAGATATAATCCGAAACTAGAATACATAATAATCGTGATAAATTGCTTCAGACAGAAAAGGAAAATGTTTACAATAATTTACAAAAAATAGAGGGGAAAAATGACCAATCTCATTTTCTAAAGAAATAAAATAAACGGGGGATTCTATAACCAAAGAAGTTAGTGAAAGTGGGGAGGTAGAGGGTTGAGGATAAGGCAGTTACCATTTCTCTTTAGAACTGGACATCATTATGTGCTTTATCATCAGCCATAATTACCTCTGAATTGACTCTGAGTCCAAATATTTATATCGCAAAGGAGTTTCCATTCATTAATTAACTAGTGTAAGAGTTTGTCATTGACTTACAAAGTCAGTGCTTCTTGCAAAAATCCTATTTTGAAGTTGTTACCAAATAGGTCGTATTTTGCGCTGAACTGTTTGAAACCAATTATAAAGCATTAATTTTATCCTACTTTTTACTTGAAAATGTTCCATCTACTTGATCAAAACACAGGGCTCATTGCAGACTTGACCAATCAACAGAGGATGCTCACTCCTCCTCGGTACCTGATCCCGTCTCTGGGATTTCCGGCGATCAGTGTTTAACCTTATTTACTGATTTGTATTATTTGTTGAATTTTCTGACCGACAATTATTCGTTTTCGTCATATTTTTCATCTTGATTTCCAAGGCAGTGTAATATTTTGTATAGTCTATATTACTTCTGTTCAATCTAAAAATATCTGCTATCAACCCCAGAGGTGTTGTTTCTATTAATAAATTAACAATCCAAGTTAGGAAATCGCTGCCTGAATTTGACAGTTGGGTTGGACTAGCGCTCTAGCGCTACATTTATATGGGGGTGCTAAGATAGATAATCAATATGACAGTAGTATCGATATAAAAAAGCATACCAACATATTTCGTAATCAAGGTGCCTAATCTAGATATTAAAAAGCATACCAACATATTTCCTAATCAAACTAACGTTTGTGGAGTATTTTTACCATATTGGCAATATTGCGAGCTTTTGATGATAAATAAATGCTCTTTTTTTAAATACAGAACTTATAAGTACAGAGCATATAATAAAAATTTTATTTCCATCAGAAAAGCTATATGTATATTTTAAAATTAATGCATCCACCAAAACAAATGTCTTGAGAAATCTCAAAAATACTAGTAATTTGCTTCAATTTTATTTTTTATGTATGAAAAGTAAAATAACTTTACAGAAGAGGATTTATCTTTTTTCTATTTTATATGTTCGTTCAGGATATGATTTTTAACAAAATATACATGTTTTAGGTACTCCTATCGACAAAGGTTTTCATTTTTCTCATATTGTTGTGTGAAGCATTTATAAGTTCTGTTAATTTTGCAATGAGACTGTACTTTTGTGACACTCAGAGCATACTAATCTAATATTTCCTTATGAATATAAAAACATTTAGATATTCTTTGTAAATAACACCGAACTTTTATTATTTAAAATGAAATATAGAGATAACGAACAGTATTGAAGTTCAAAAGTCCATTAAACAAATCAGGAGAAAAGCAAACACGGGCCTCAAAAACATCAGAGGTAAGATCAAGTGTCATGTAGGGGTGAACATTTCCTGCTGATCGGTCATACCCTCCATGTGCCCAATGTCATAAACGGGGGAAAATTATACGTAGACTATTCAGTGTGTTAAAATGACAAAAAAATGCCTAATAATTAGAATGAAAATTGTCAGTCAGCATTTCGCTCAGTCGTAAATTTGATATATTGGTCATTTTTTATCAACCAAGAATTGTATTACAATATATGTGAAGATTTATTTACATGAGAAAATGTTCAATAATGATACAGAGTTCTATGATAACTTAACGTCTTTCCACTTTAATATCCTTTCAACATCTGCAAATTGTCTGATTGCCTCACCTGCACACATGGGTACCGCCACGACCATTCCTAGACCCGTCACCAATTCCTTAGTCAGACACTCTGTATAGTTTGATAAAAACTGGAACACTGAAACAAAAAAAAGTGGGCTTGTTCTTAGTTTGAATTTTGTAGCAGTATTACATTTGTCAAGTTACAGTATGTAGATATGATAATTAATCGTATATAATTGATACTGGCGTATCAATTGATATTTTAGTAGAGTTGGGAAGCATCCTATTCTTGTTTGCTACATGTAGTTATTACTATCCACTGTGTTAATTGATTTTTCAGACAAACCTATCATTGAAGCAGCTGTTCCAAGGAGATGATTCCAGGGTACATTGGCTTTTATATACTCCACCCCTGAATATTGTAGTCCAATAATCACTGGCCATAACATTAGAAGATTACCAAGGCCTTGTGATGGAAGAAATAAATAAGACAGAAAAATAAAGTATTCATCTTAAATAAGCTATATCAACTATCAGCAATATTACAAGATTTTGGTTTTATTAGTAAATGAAATAACAAGTTTTAACTTTTTTCAATATGCTTCTGGTTAGATTCTTGAAGGTAGCTGGGTTTTTATTATTCTTTTTCTTTGATTTTTATGTTTTACCATAATAAATTAAAGATAAAGTGTTAATCAACTACAAAATACAATTTTCCTATGTCAAAGGACACTGATCCAGCCCGTTCCACATAAACAGATTGGACTTGGTAAGAAAAAAAATCGACCTGGTGTTTTTTGAGTTTTTTTTACACTGAACCGATTTATGTTCAAACAATTATTTAGATAGCATTCTACATATAGTTTAAAGTTTTTTTTTTACTTTGATGAGATTTATAATTTATACATGAAATATAAATGTAACGTTTCTAAACCATAATTGTTTAATTGTGTTACTTATCTCTAATGTGTACTATTTGTACTATCACAGACTTATCCCCGAAGTAACGGTCATTATAACATACATATTCTTACAAATAAACGATTTTAATGCTGATTCTTTTATTCCTCTGCGTATACCATTATGTGAGGATATAGATAATGGTTTATCTCTGATTTCAATTCAAAATAAAAATGAAAATTCTTAGAGGAGAGACAAGATCAAAAGGTTGACATTGTTATGAAACGACCATTAATCAAGGATATATATATATATATATATATATATATATATATATATATATATATATATATATATATATATATATATATATATATATATATATATTACAATGGTCAGATAATCAAAAAGTAATATTAGATGTATTTAATCAGGAAAACCAGAGAACACCTGTCATATTACACCTGTATCATATCTGTGATCAATATGTACAATACAAAAAAAGATACGAAAAACATCCGTCATAGAATTACTTACCCATGATCGATAAAAACATTGAGAGTTGTCCAAAGCCTATACGCCCTATCCATTTCTTGAATAGGACCTGAATAAAAATACATATTTTATGTTTCATCTGAAAGGAGATTAACATAAAATTCACGCAAATCTTTGGATAAAAGCATGAGAAAATTTTCGGCTGAAAGAACTGTGAATGATAGTATCATCCGCCGCTTATCTCGAACTCTATTTTCAAAGGTCAACATATTTTAATGACTTTTTTTAAATTTAAATAGAAATATATGTATATAAGCATCTGATCCCACCTCTCATATTTTTGGGGTCCGTGTTTGCTCTGTTTCAATTTGTATTATTTAGTGGACTTTTGAGCGTGAATAATGTTCGTTATCTCCATATATTTCACATATGACTTATTTACTGAAAAAAGGGATAGAGAATAATAAGAAAAACATTATAGCTTTGGTAAAGAAATCAACGGAAACAGAAAATGTTTTTAAAGCATTCGTATAAGTGGTTCCCCCATTCGATGTTAACTCGTCAAATATTTTCTCAGAGAGTGTAAGTTTTACAAGCTATATACATGTACATTAATACGATTCTGTCATGGAGTTTTATCATTTTCGCCTTCATAAAAGTATGATACAACTCCTGTTTTAGTAGTTTCGTTATTTAGTAAATAAAAGCCATTTTTTCAATATATACCGTGTTATCGTCTCACAGAATAAACAACAGAATTTATGGTTAATTGCTCTGAAGAGATGAATAAAATTTTCATTTTTGTACGAATTTTATGATTTACAATGAAAAATTTTTTAACTCCGTCCCTTTTAATAGAAATAGATACAATCAATGACTTTTTCTTGACTCTGGTGTTATAATTATTTATAAATCACTTAATATGACCTCTACTCTCAGTTCAAAAAAGTTTCATGAAAAAATCTCCATTAATATTGAATAATATTGTGTAAAACACAGGCAAGAATTTAGAGTTAACCTGCGTTGGTTTTGTGTGTCCATTTCACTTCAAGTAAGCATTGAAAACCTTTGATTCTAATTTTAAATATGATTTGCTCTCCTCCCGATTATTTTATTTTTGAGCTTGATTTCGGTTCATTGTCTCCATATTGTATTTCTTCAATTTTCTTGGAAAAAAATCCCACTATTTTGAAACATCTATCATGCAACGTTATTTTGTGATAAAGAAATTAGTTGAAAAAGTGTATTACAACCATTTTCTTTGGTGTCACATAATCCGATATGATCAATCGCGAAATTCCATATTATCAATCACAAAATTCAATGTTTTTAATCACATTATCCCATATAATTAATCATACAATTCCCTAAAAATGTTATTCACTTCTAAGAACATTAGCCTTATTCCCTTTTTCAATAATTGATATTGCTTAACATCTCGACATCTAGAAAATGTATGGCTTCTTTCATCTTCATACAATTTTTATGCTGAACAAATTGCATGAAATTAATGATTTTTTACATTATCTTAATTTACATTTTTTGGAAGAAAAGCCTTAACCGGTGGTTATTTATATTTTAAGCCATACGAAATGTACATTAATGTATTTTATCCACGGATAATTTTTTTAACTGAAAATCGCTGTACCATCAAAGTATCAGCATATATCTTTTTTTTTTTTTTAAAAAGATATCAAATTAAATGTGTTACTCAAAGGAAACTTTACAAAAATTGTCAAACATAAATATTTAGTGATATTTCCTCAAAGTATGATTAAGAAGAATTATTAGCACAGTATTATTAGAAAGTATTATTTATATGGTAAAATTATTCAATATGGCAAATAAATGTTAACTAATCATACCTACGTGTCCTTTAAACAATTTTTCCTAT
>NW_026929114.1:0-37963 GCF_032062105.1 Saccostrea cuccullata | reverse complement strand
AAGGCAGTGATTGGGATAAGCTAGGGAGTAAATGTGACAATGGCACACTCCAAGTCAGTGTCAATGTGACATTTCAAAATTCAATGCGCCAAACAGATTTTTTAATGGGACATCACCTAGTTACAAACTTGCAATTGACTATAGTTGCTGTTAGAATTTCAGTTGACTTTACTTTATTGCGATTGTCTTACTGAATGATCATTAAAATTAATGACATGAAAATGAAACCAAATTCGTGTATAATAAATAAACACTGCAATTTAATAATTCAATCCTTTATTTTTATTCTTCTTTGTTTGGCATCCTTAAAATGCTTTAGAGCCAGTTCTAAATCTAAATTGCTTCCTTCCAATTTAACACGCAACAGTTTATCTGAAATGTTGGGAGGGAGTCTGTTTCTCTGTTTGGTGAGGATCAGATTTTGTTGGCTGAACACACGCAGTGTGGAGAGGAAGATGGAGGGCAATTTGGGCCAATTTGATGATTTCTGATAATGAATCATTATGATGCATTGACAAAAGCTTCCACAGTGCAGACATGTCATCCACTGGATACTTAGCAGACTGGACAATGATCTTTGCCTCCTTCCATTGACTCTCCTAACCAAGTCCTTGTCAAGAAGGGGATCAGATGTGTGGCCATTGTGAATCTTTTCAAGAAAAAAATTGTTAAGTTTTAAGACAGTAAGATATGGCAACTCTTACAGTTCTACCATAAGATTTTTTTTAATCATTAAAAAGATATAGGACTGCATGAGTACCTGTTTTTCACCATAATGTTTCAGAAGACATTCAATTTCTTCTGTACCATAGCTCATGATATCTTTTTCAAAATTAATAGTCCTCATGGCCAGAACAAAAAAAAAACTGTCAATAAGGCTCTTTGCAGGAAACCTGTAATCAAAATATAAAGTAACATCCATGACAATTTTAGGCATATTTAAAGCATTAACATTACACATTATTGATCAATTATGAATTTATTGAATCCACTGTTAGGTGGCGCTGCAATATTTTGAATTATGAATTTATCCATCATGGGAATTTGACAATAAATGTTAAAGTTTACCTGTCTCTAATATTTTGAATGAGTTTGTTCAAGAACACCCTCTTCAATGCAGAATAATTGGTCTTATCCACTGTGAGCTTATGTCCATGATACTCATAATGATCTCCAACCTTTTCCATTGTGTCAAATTCTTCTGCCAGATGAGTCTTGAAGATCATGTCACCAGATTTATATGATTCCAGGTCAAAAAGGCATAGGTCAATGGAAATCTGCATTTAAAAATAGTATTTAACTATCCAATAACAAATATCATAAATGAAGCCTAAGCGATTGAACAAAAATTGCAGTTTTTTTTAAAAATGAATGAAAAATTAAAATATATGGAAGCAAGAATTGCATTTTGTTAATCATTTTATTTGGTATATATGTGATTTGATCATCATTTAAATTCAATTTATGTTTTTAAATTCATTTTTAATTTTTCTTTTTTTTTGGCAACTCATTATATAAATTCCATAATCTATTAATCTGAATCATTTTGTACATGAAACAATTAATGAATATTTTTTTTAGGTATTCATTGACTTAGATTATCCTAATATTTATTCTTCATAGTACCTTTGCCTTGGCAATATCTAGGTCTTCTTTCTGAAATGCAAGGCATAGCCTTGACACTATAGGTATGACATCCATCATGAGATGGGTGATAAACAGGAAAGTCCTTGATGCCATGTATTTTAGAAGCCCTTTTGCTTTTGGGTCCTTTGCTGCGATGCAGTTGTGAAAATATGTTATGAGGGGATCAATGGTTCTGTAAACAGCCTGTAATGCTTCCAAAAATGATATCCACCTAACAGCATGAATTTCTCTATAGCGAAGAGTTGGGTGGTCGAGAAATTCCTGAATTTTGTGAAGTTCTTTTTCACGTGCAGCACTTTGCTTAAAATAATAAAATAAGTTCGTTAGAAATTCTTGGTATTTCTTCAATGTAGGGATGCTGTTAGCTGCCTGCGATGTACACAAAGCAAGTCTATGGGCCATGCAGTGTACATTGATGATGTGGGGATTTAGTTCTTTCAGTCGGCCATACACCCCTTTGCCTAGACCAGTCATCACAGATGCCCCGTCACTGCCTAGTCCTATTACTTTAGAGATTGACAGGGATCGTTTAGACAGTTGATTAGTAATTTGCTGTGTTAAACCAACACCAGTACCATCTTCATATTCGAGATCTTGAAGAAATATTGTGGAACACTCTAATGTTTTAGGGTCAATTACACGGGCTGTTATAGTCATTCTGCGAGTATTTGAAATGTCAGTACTTTCATCAGCTAGAATGGACATGTATGGTGATTCTCTACACTTTTTATTCACTTCACAGTCAGCAACAAAGTTCAAAGAATCTAACAATTCATTTGCAGTGTAGTAAGACTGGTATTTAATTCGATAATTGTCACACCAAACATCTAATACAGGTACATTCACTTCTTTAAGAAATGATGTCAAACTTTCATATTTGAATAAAGGTAAATTTTCGTTGACTAGCTATTGAACAGATTTAAGTAATTTACATACTACTTGGTCCTCGCCCTCTTTAATTTTTTTCATAGCTTTTTGCATGTCACTTCTTAAGTTTAAACTTACGACATTTACACATGCCGCATGGTCTGATGTTGATTCGTGTATACTCATAGACGACGTTCGAAACGTAATGCAACCCTCAGTAAATGAATTTGATTTTCTGCCTTTAATACAGTCCTTACAGTACATTTTCTGATCTTTTATATATAACCAAGGCCAAATTTTCAACCAATTTGTGTTGAACTTGCGTTTCGGTTTTTCCTTCGAGACATCAGTCTTACCGTCATTATGTTGAAGTTCATCTTCGCTCCTTCTGTCACAGTCAGCATGTTCAAGTACATCATCTGCGTCATTTTCGGCCGATTTATTGGGATTCTGTTTGTTAAAATTAAGCAGGGTTTGTCCTTTTTCGGGACGTGGAATTTTCTTAGGCGGCATGCTGTTTAAGGCCTACTTCAACGCGATAAATGTCAAAATTAAAGGTATTAGCCAATCAGAAAACGCGTAACTGTTTGATTAGATACTGAGGAAAACGAAGTCATATTAACGCTTTGACTGAACGAAATTAGCCACTATTTTTTCAAGCGTAAAATGACAGCGATCATTAAAACAGTTACAAGCACTTGGGGGAAAGCTCAAAGTTAAAAAGTATGTTGTGCATGATATATGCGCCACGACGGCGCAATTAATATTAATGTGACATTTTTAAATCTAATGCGACTATGGCGCAGGGCGCGTGCTTATCCCAATCACCACAAGGGGAGATAATCAAGAAAAGACAAAAATAGGGTGGGGTCATTAAAAAATCTTCTCAAGAACCACTGGGCCAATAAGTCTGAAACTTATGTGGAAACACCCTGGGATAGTGTAGATTCTAAATAGTTCAAATCATGACCCCCGGGGTTTGGGCGGGGCCACAGTGGGGAATCAAAGTTTTACATAGAAATATATAGGAAAAATCGTTAAAAACTTCTTCTCAAGAACCACTGGGCCAGAAAAGCTGAAACTGATGTGGAAGCACCCTTGGGTAGTGTAGATTCTAAATTGTTCAAATCATGACCCCAGGGGGTAGGGCGGGGCCACAATGGGGAATCAAAATTTCACATAGAAATATATAGGAAAAATCTTTGAAAATCTTCTCAAGAAGGTCAATGACCTTGTGACCTTGACTGTGACCTACATGCTAAATATAGCTTTTTCGAACTTTCGCCATAACTTCTGAACCATGAGAGAGACTTCATATTTGGTATGCATACATGTAGTCATCGTCGGAAACCCATGGGTGATCTCGTCTTTACTTATCACCCGTGGACAAACTCGCCGAAAAATCGTCGTATGTAATTAAATATGCATAGGTCATTTGATTGGCCGCTTCACAGAGTCGCGATGCGAAACAACGAATCAAAGTTTACGTTACGTATGCATGTTCGGCATTGCCAAAAACATGAAAAACATGAATCAAACCACTCCGTAGTTATCACAGGTGATATCGGCCGCGACTGACCCAGTCGATAAAATGGGTAGCAACTGTTCCTTCGCCATGCGCTCGGCACTTTGAAGTAAAAGTTGCGGGTCCTTCGGATGAGACCTTAAAAACCGAGGCCCCGTGTCAGCGGCAGGCGTTGGCACGATAAAGATCCCTCACTGCTCAATGGCCCTGAGTGCCGAGTAAAGGTCAAAATTTGAAGCTCTTCACCGACATACGGTGACGTCTCCATATGAGTGAAAAATTCTCGAGAGGGACGTTAAACAATATACAATCAATCAATCAATCATAATATCTGACGGATAATGTCAGTGACCCGTACAAATTGACTTTCATTGTTTTAAATCAAACTTCGCACGTTTTAACGAGCGTCAAAATATTTACCATAAATAGCAAAGTAATAAACGTATTTTTCAAAATTGAAGAGTTCCAACTTTCTGATTGGTTGACTAAAAACAACAAATTAGCATATTTTACGGCGATATTTCAGCTAGTTTGCCCACGGGTGATAAGTAAAGACGAGATCACCCGTGGGTTTCCGACAATGACATGTAATTAACTAATCAAGATCATTCAAATGTCACTAAGGTCAATGACTCTGTGACCTTGACTGTGACTCATCTGCTAAAAATACTTTTTTGAACTTTGTTGCCAACGGGCGCTTAATATTTCACAAACACATCTTGTTTTTTTAATTTTAGATACTTTACTTCCATTCCACTCCTTCAAACATTGGAATATTACGGGATATATGGATGTGGCAAAATTATGTCAAACAGGAAAGGGTTCCCATTACAACTCGGGAATCCAAACCTTCCTCTCAGGTAAAGATTCTCATGAGAATCAAGTATTGTTGAAAGGTATTTTCCGCCAGTTTTTTTTAGTACTTTACTACTAGTAAAATTGTAGAAAGGTGTTTTAACCAATGCTATAGTGAACAGGGATTTTTATTACATTGTTAAGTATTTTTTTTAAAGGGAAATATCTGAATTTAACTTGAAAATATTATATTTCATATTTTATGTTCTAAATAAATAGTTCATATTAATTTATATAATATTTGTGTCTTTTCTAACGTTTTTGAAATGAAATACCAAATTCAGCAAACGCAACATAATTATATAATACTGAATAAATATCTGTATTGTAAAGCGCTGGTTTCGTGTCTATATCATTTCGAAATCTGCAACTTTATAAATAGACACCGCCATCATGGTCAACACTTTGAAGAATATCACGCCTGATTCTATTTGGCATTTTTCTGCACTGTTTATTTAGTCAAACTTTGATATTTATGAGAAACTGTCAAATTGTAAAAAAAAATTCTTATATTTGTTATATTTTTATGTTTATTTCTTATTGTAATGCATATGTTGACTATGTTTTATTGCTGTCGACTGCCGGTGGTACAGGAGATCTACTGCGCATCCCTAGGGAAGAGCGTGGGTTTCCGGGGAGGCTCTCAGGAGGTATAAAGAAGAGATAAGCATTACTGGTAGACTCAGGGTTTAGCTTTTAAGTTAAAAGGGTACTTATTTTGATTCCAAGATTTTTTTCTGTACGAATTTTGTAATTTCGAGATCATTAAATTTCCATGAAATAACGATTCTGGTTGGATAAAAAAGTTATTATGTTAATAACTGCATCAATAGAATCTCGATTTCGCTTTAATTAAGTCGGAACTACTTTGGCTGACTTTGGACGTATTTCCCGCTTACAGATTACTTTTTTTCAATCAGTGTGTACCGACAGCCAAATCAGCATGACTGACCAAAAAGACATTCCGGTTCCTACCTATCTAATGGTGTTGAAATCTTCAAGATATGGATTGTTGGACGAGAATTTGGATGTTGCTACCAGACAGAGCTTTTCAGATGGACTTTGACCACTCTAAGTCTATCTCATATCTGGAATAGAAATTATTTCAGTAGGAAGAGACAAACCAGCACGGGGAGAGAGTTGGGACGTTATAACATGGGCCTGATGAGAATCCAGCCAGACGTGATCGGTCACAAGACACCTGCCTACCCCCTGAAGTCCAAATCACCCACTAGGAAGGAGCCGTCTTCGATGCCAACCCTGCGGAATTTCCAATCGCAGATACCCCTAGGAGCCCATCGCCCAGCCCAGTCTTTTAACTTGTTTGAAGAAAGTAAAAAGTGGAGAAGATAGTGACCAGGATCTGCTTGATGTTCCAAACGCCAAGCAGCTCCTCTCGATCATAAAAGAGCAACGAAACGGTACATGGAAGTAAAGGGAAATTTTATATCCTTTTATTTTGACGTGTCTTCACTATTTATTTAAAAGACCCAAAACATCTATTTTAATTCCTTAACTAGGCTGATAGGGGCAAAACTGTAAGAAGTTTGAGAAAATGATCAGGATGTACTTCATTTTCCCAACACAGTACATCCCCTTTTAATAATTAAAGTACAAAAGGGTACATGGAAGTAAATTAATTTCTTTCTGTCATTTCTATATTAATGTGCCTTCGCATCTCTTAAGAAAGATGCAAACCTCTATTTTAATTTTAACATAATGATTTTAGAAATAAATTGCCATTTACTGCCAATCACTGAAAGTCTAAATAGCTGCAAGTTTGACCTGTAAACGCCATGGCACGGTATGTTTTTTTTATGCCCTCTCGCAACTAGTTGCTGGGGGGGGGGGGATATAGCATTGTGTATGTGTATGTGTTAGTGTGTCTGTTACAGCTTGTGGGCAAGATTTACGGAGAACCATTGCATTAACCACTCTCAGCACTTATAAAAGGACGAAGTCTATTTATTGTCAAATTAATCGATGGAATATTTCTTAAAAATTTCTTAAAATATAGTGTTTTTACTACCTTTAACCCTGAACTTTAACGTACCACTTGACAATGCTCAATTCCGCTTATTCGGGTTGCTTCAATTAACTGAAGTTTTAAGTACGACTTGACAAATTTCACTTCCGTTTAATCAACCTGGTAAATTCCGGTTGCTTCGACAGACTCGCTCTGTAAGTTTTACGTCGTACATTTATTTGCGCATTGTCATATAAATGTGCGTATTTTGAGACAATCTGTTAACAGGTCATCGCGGACGCTAAGTAATTGAAAAACCAGAAGTCTCTGTCGAGACTGAAGCTCTACTGGTTTGTACTTATAGCAAAGGAAGAGAAAAGTACTTAAGCTTTTGGGAATTGAAACTTTACAACAGCAATAAATAGAATAATGATCCTTGATAAAGTCTCTTTATGTTCTTAGTGTAGTCTACTTGTGTGCCAGGTTATATTGAAATCAGACCAAAACTGTAGGAGGAGTAGCATTTTGAAAGAATTTCAAAGAAATTTCTATATTTAGTAACCACGGCAACACTGTTCATCGAAATCAAAAACCGATATACAGAATTATGCATCTTAGTGTAGTCTACTTATGTGCAAAGTTATATTGAAATTAGACCAAAACTGTAGGAGAAGTAGCATTTTGAAAGAATTTCACAGAAAATTCAATTTTTAGTTACCACGGCAACACCGTTTATCGAAATCAAAAACCGATAAACAGAATTATGTAACTTAATGTAGTCTACTTGTGTGCCAAGTTATATTGAAATCAGACCAAAACTGTAGGAGGAGTAGCATTTTGAAAGGAATTTCACAGAAATTTCTATTTTTAGTTACCAAGGCAACACCGTTTATCGAAATCAAAAACCGATATACAGAATTATGTATCTTAGTGTAGTCTACATGTGTGCCAAGTAATATTGAAATCAGACCTAAACTGTAGGAGGAGTAGCATTTTGAAAAATTGTTTACAGAAAGACAGACAGACAGACAGACGGACGACGGATGCATTACTATTGCATAAGCTCTTCTGGTCTCTGACCAGTAGAGCTAAAAATTGATACACAAAATTATGTAACTTAACATGTGTCTGGATGGCGCGGTTCTACCCTGTGTGCATCGCAAAAGCTGATTTCTATTCAGAAGTTGAAATATTTATTTGGTATCGAAATCGTGTCTCAGTGTGTTTAGGAGTGTCAAGCATTTGTGAAGAACATCAAATTTCCATCATCAGTGATCTCTTTAAGAAAAATCAAAGAACAATTTCACTGCATCGCCTGTTTCCTTAGCGTGGTAGGAGTCATGGACGAGGCGCTTATCCCTATTAATGAGTGAGTAGCGACGAAGAGCACATCAATGTATCAAGAAAGATTTTTTTTATACCCAGAATATTCAAAAGGTTTCTGCCCAAATATTGTTAGCAAATTTGCACAGTACATGTCCACTTACAACAATCTTACAAATAAACAAATTTTGCGGGTGCACCAGAGTTCGTTCTTATTCCTCTTACATACACTACATGTACATACAACATGATGTCCGTAAACTATATAAAGAGTTCATTCGAATACTTAATATCGTACTTTAAATTAAAGGCCTACTTTAATTCTCTGTATACAGCCATGACATAGCATAAAAGTGATGGCGTTTCCGGTTTGCGAATCTAAGCTACTGGCAGATTTTAATGAAACCGACAACAAGCAATCGTTTATTTCATAAAGTGTCATCACTGAATCACTCAATCCAAACTTTATTTAAATGGTATTAAAGAAATAACCTTGTGATATACGATTTAAAGGCGAAATATGCAAATTATTTTCTTCATTCACCGATCTCAATATTGACGGAAGCTTCTTACTTTGGCACTTGGGTTTTTGTTTATGAATGTGTACATGTATGTATCTTATTGATCTGTAAAAAAAAAAAAAAGGTACAATTCTTACATATCGAGAAGGTATATATACTAAGACCCAACTCACCCACCCAAAAAAAAGACATCATTTAATTGGTAAATTGTGGATGTTCGCTGCTTTTATCCTTCACGGAAATGAAATAAGAACAACTGAAGTACAATATCCATAACTCTGTATAACAGTTAAAGATATTTTTTTTTCAATTTTTTCACAAAAATAGGTGGGGTGGGGACGAACATCTATTTCGTGTGTAGGGGGTTCAGGTATAAATATATTCTAGCAGAACATTTCACATTTAGAAATACAAAAAATTTACTTGGTGAAAAAATTCCAAGTAGAACAGAAGTTCTGAAATTATCAATGCTGTGAATACTGCTATTTTATGTAAGGAAATTTAACTATTAAAGAGTACATATACCTAATGATGGCACATGAAAGGAAGAAAAATCCGTTAAATCTAGGTAGTTTTTTTAAGTAACGAGTCTAATTTTATTTGGAAGTATGGCAAACTATATATTTTCGGAAAGGTCTATGCAATCCCTAATTTTCTGTTTCCATGCCAGCTAAATAAAATCCAAGATGGCAGCAAAATATCCAATATGGCCACCAATAGTGAAAATGGCCGATACAGTCTTTTTGATATAATGCTTTCAAAATTTAAGTTGGGAAAAAAATAATGAAATTTTATAAATCTTTACAATTTATTACTCTTAAAAGATTTATCAAATAGTGATCTTAATCGAATATGCTCACTAAAAGTCAGAGTTCTGTCTAGACATCACAAAGAAGAAAGCTGTCAATATTAATATGAAATGGCAAAGATTGGGAAAAAAGAATTCACTACAGTTAATTCACAATTTATTTAAAATTAGTGTAGATCATCTTTAAAATACATGATATCAAATTTTTCAGTATCAATCAATAATTTTATATATTCAGTCTAAATTATCCATGCTTCTTGGACAAGTTGAGTGTTAAGTTTATCCCAGACATCTGCTACTACCGGCGGGTAGCATAATCATGATATGGAATGATTCAGCATTTTTCCGAATTCTGATTGTTAACACTCACTGAAAAAAAAATAACCACAAAGTTTCATGTTAACAAAGAAAATTATAAATAATTTTATAGGGCCTAGTTAGAAGAACTTCGGGCTATTCAGCTTTTATACAGTACATTATATGTATTTAAGAATCTAGAGGAAATCCTGGCAACAGAATTAAATTTGTACATTTATATCAGGGACCGTTAGTATATTATAAGGTCCCTGTTTATGTGTAGTACATTGTAGGAAATGATAATATGTTTCATAGATTTTTTTCCCAATAAGTCGATCCTAATATCATATTATATTTAATTATAATTTAATTAATATTATTTAATGTCACATTTCTATTTTCTCTTGTGGTACGATACAAAAGTGTGCATGAATTTAAAGGTACATAGAAACTGTTCAAAAGTTGCGTCGGGGTGACGACTTTTGATTTGCAATCCGGGTGAATTCTTTTCCGAAATTATTACAAAACCACAATATTCAGATAGGAAATTTTCTCAGCTTTCTAATAGTGTATGTTGCATAAAAAATACTTCGATTACTTACCGTAGTAAAATTGACCTCTTTCCTTTGAAACGAAAATACATAAACTTCTGCACATTGCATTGAGATGCAACATTAACAATGTTGATCTTCAAAATTTAAGCTTTCCTGTGATAGGTCAATGTCGTTAATTCCTTAAAAATCGCCCCCCCCCCCGGCCCGGAAAGCCAATCAAAATGACGCTATCAACGTCGCGGAGACAAAATTACAGTGCCATGCATCAAAGATGAAACCCAGTATCCAATTTTAGCACAACTTCGACCGGTTAATTTTTAATGCAAACTTTTCAGAATGACATAACACACACATCATACGAAAGTTCAAACAATGTAGAAAAAAATCATTATATTTAATTTCTAGATAAATACCAGAAGTCTCTGTCGAGACTGAAGCTCTACTGGTTTGTATTTATAGCAAAGGAAGAGAAAAGTACTTAAGCTTTTGGGAATTGAAACTTTACAACAGCAATAAATAGAATAATGATCATTGATAAAATCTCTTTATGTTCTTAGTGTAGTCTACTTGTGTGCCAGGTTATACAGAAATCAGACCAAAACTGTAGGAGGAGTAGCATTTTGAAAGAATTTCACAGAAATTTCTATTTTTAGTAACCACGGCAACACTGTTCATCGAAATCAAAAACCGATATACAGAATTATGCATCTTAGTGTAGTCTACTTATGTGCAAAGTTATATTGAAACAAGAGATGTTTGTAAAACACTTAAACCCCCCTCCCCCCAAATTGGATTTTTTCCAAGTCCAAAAGGGCATAGCTCTGTCAAAAATGGTGTGATTGTACATGTACCCAAAACAGAACTTGACCAATATAGTCATCTGATAAATCTGTATACCAAATTTCATTTTAGTATGTGCAACCTCTGCAAAGATTGATTGATTGATCGTAAACTGTTTAACGTCCCTCTCCAGAAAATGTAAGGAAACTGCAAATAATTGGAATTTTTTTCTTAGTCACGGGGGGCATAACTCTGTCAAAAAGGGTGCAATGGTACCCAAAACTTAATTTAATCTAGATATTCATCTGATAAATCTGTATACTAAATGTCATCTCAGTATGTGCAACGGTTGTGAAGAAAATGAACAGAAACTTCAAATAATTGGAATTTTTCTAAGTCCAAGGGGCATAACTCTATCAAAAATGGTGCAATGGTACCCAAAATAAAACTTGAACTAGATATTCCTCTGATAAATCTGTACGCTGAATTTCATTTCAGTATGTGCAACGGTTGCAAAGGAAATGAATGGAAACTGCAAATAATTGAAATTTTTCTAAGTTCAGGGGGCATAACTCTGTCAAAATTGGTACGATTGTACCCAAAACAGAACTCGACCTAGATATTCATGTGATATATCTGTATACCTAATTTCATTTCAGTATGTACAACGGTTGAGAAGAAAATGAACGGAAACTGCAAATAATTGAAATTTTTCTAAGTTCAGGGGGCATAACTCTGTCAAAAATGGTGCGATCGTACCCATAACAGAACTCGACCTAGATATTCATGTGATATATCTGTATACCAAATTTCATTTCAGTATGTACAACGGTTGCGAAGAAAATGAACGGAAACTAAGTGGACCGACAGACCGACCGACAGACCGACGGACCGACAGACAGCAGCAAAGCAATATGCCCTCCCTTCTTCGAAGGGGGGGCATAATTAGACCAAAACTGTAGGAGAAGTAGCATTTTGAAAGAATTTCATAGAAATTTCTTTTTTTAGTAAACATGGCAACACTGTTCACCGAAATCAAAAACCGATAAACAGAATTATGTATCTTAGTGTAGTCTACTTGTGTGCCAGGTTATATTGAAATCAGACCAAAACTGTAAGTGGAGTAGTATTTTGAAAGAATTTCACAGAAATTTCTGTTTTTAGTAACCATGGCAAAATCTTTCAGCGAAATAAACAAGAGGCTCACGGGCCTTATAGGTCACCTGAGTATTGTGTAACAACTTTCAAACAATTAAATTTGGTTCGTGTTTTAAACCAGAGGCCATGAAATTCACAATTCCCAATTTTGAAAGAGGCACCATTGCTTATCATAATTAAAAATACTCTACTCACTCAATGAACATTTTCGGAATCTCAGACACTTGACATCGTACTACGGACAGCGGACTGCAAACAATAGACGACTTTCAGGGTGCGTATAGAAATACGTTTTAAAGCATGTTTATCGTATAGATAATTTATTCTCGTGATACGATTTTACACTACTAGACTTGTCTTTAAGGAAAGAGGCGACTCATTCCATGCAATGTATTTGTTGTTATAACTCGTGCAAATGAAAACGATATTTTGTTATCGAGTTCAATGATATATATACGTAACATTCTAATTACTTTTTGACATGCTCCCTAAAATGAAAAGTCCGTAGTCCGCTGTAAGTTGTCAGGTGTCCGAGATTCCGAAAATGTTCAATACCCAGAGGTAGATCAGAGTTACAAAGAGAAAATGTTCTTCCACTTTATAACAAGTTGTGCACCTCACCCCAAAAGAACCACTGACCCTGGAGCCACATATTTAAAAATTTTGCAAATTTTATAATAAAATGGTTGATTAATACCGAAGAGCAGGTTTCAAAGCATTAATTTATTTTCAGACTATGTACCCCCCCCCCCTTCAGGGCATAAAAATTACCATTTTGCTAGATGCAACTTTCTTCATCATAAATATATATACAGTCCCTGAAACGTTCTACCTTCCCATTTTTCCGTTCGCTCAGCGTGCGTTCACCGTTCGTTCAGCGTGCGTTCACCGTTCGCTCTTCGTTCACAGTATTGCGTTCACCGTTCACCGTGCGCTCGCGTTCACCGTTCACAAAACGTTTACCGTTCGCTCTTCGTTCCGTTTACTTTGCGTTCACCTTGCGTTCACCGTTCACTTATCGTTCAGTCTTCATTGTCATTCGGAACTCCGAAGTGAAAGGACCTATCTTTTTGATGGTAAGGATTTACATGTTTTTTTAATTAAATAACTTAGATATCGTGTTTAAAGAATAATTATTTCATTGCAAAAATTATCTATGATATTTTTATTTCTATTATTATAACTCAGCTGTTACTTATTTCATGAATTTTCCCTGGAAAATAATTAATACATTAAGTACCTACATGTATGCAGAACGATGCTAAAATATTAAATTCAAAAAAGGGCAATGTATAAATGCTTCAGGCACGGCATCAATTTGATGTAATTTTAAAGAGGACAAATTATTAATGGATGTATAATAATTAATCCAAGTCTTTTACAGGACAAGAATACATAAAAAAAATTATTTCTACAGTAACACGTATTTAAACTACATGTAGATTTGAGAATTATGAACAGTACTGCAAATATTCAGTTAATTAAATATCTTTAGAGCTAATTAAACTGATGGCATGGTTTTAAATTTTAGAAAAGGCCAACTGTTTAAAAAAATCTATTATTAGAGAAGAAAAATTCCTTCCTTTTCCGTACCTAAACATGTTTAAAAATATCTTTTTTGCTATTCAGTATAATTAAGACCCCCCCCCCCCTGCTGCCTTTTCTCCCGAAATAAAATTCTTATTGAGTTTTTTCAGTATATTTAATTAATATTTAATTTTTATTATAACACAAGAAAATCAGTCTTAAAACCAACATCAAACAGTCATTAAACAATAGTATTTTAGTATAAACTTGTGCCGACAGTAGTATTTTAAATTGGCAGGGAATATGTTTCACATTCAATTTAAAACTGAATCCATCCAAATACATGTACATATTCGACTATTTTTTTCTGCAGGAATGCAAAAATCAGATCTAGAAATGAAAGGGAAAAATATTAAAATTTTTTGGAATACTAAGTGACTCCTTGCCTTCGGCATGTTCGTTGAAACGCGATTTCCACACCTCCACTGTGTCGGATTATTTTGATTGTCAGCACAAGCACGCTACTACGAATATAGCACGGACTTCCTGTGAACTGTGTGAACTTGATGATGGAAAATAAAAGCCAATGATTACTGCCAAATGGATTTGTTAATCTAAAAAAAAAAAGATTACCTTTATAACCTTTATTGCTTGGAATATTTAAGAAAAAGTAATTAGAATTTTTATTTGATACAACATATATCTGAGAATCAAGGGGGTTCTCTCTCTCTCTCTCTCTCTCGTACATTTCTCTGTTCAATAAAAAACAATGACAACACATTACTTATTCAGTTTTGAAAATTTAATCTACACATGTATTATAAATAATTTGAATGCCTCTTTCCAACATCTTGACCGAGTATAATCACGGCCGGGAAATGTCTACAGATACATGAAGAAGTTAGCTAAAATAATCGGCGTAAGAGAATAAAAAGGAATATAATATAGAATATTTTGCTGTAGAATTTAAATAAAACGCTTATTTTTATGCAGTACGATAACAGTCAATGTCAACAGATAATTGTGAATTTAAAAAAAATCCGTTATTTTACTCAGAATCGCTTTGGCACGGAAATACATGTACCGTTGTTTCAACCCCGTACAATGTAATTAATTCATTCTATTAGTAGCAGTTTCATCTTCAGAAGTCCACATTATTTTTTTAGTGAAAAGAATAAGCATAATTATTTACTATATAAATAGATTAATTTATTTTTTAAGTACACGCGGTAACAAATAAAATCATGTTATTAAAATATCGATTTAAACAAAGGTATGTGCAGAAAAAATGTTTTTATTTATTTATTTATTTATTTATTTATTTATCTCAGTAGTAGTTTTATCTTCTAAAGTCCACATTATTTTATTAGTTAAAAGAATATGCATAATTATTCACTATATAGGATTAATTTATTTTTTAACTACATGCAGTAACAAATACATGTTTGACGGCGATTAAAATCTTGTCATTAAAATGTCGATTTAAACATACGTATGTGTAGAATTTTTTTTATTATTTATTTATTTATTCATCTTTTGTTTATCTATTGTGTATTTATATTTATATATTTTGACATTTGAATAATAGAATAAAATAATAAATTCAAAACAAGGAAAAGACCGAAGGCATTCCGAATAAATCGTTCATCTTGCGTTCACCGTTCGTTCACCGTTCACTTTTCGCTCGCGTTCGCGTTCTGCGTTCACTCACCGTTCACACATCGTTCACCAAGTTGCGTTCACCGTTCGCACATCGTTCACTCACCGTTCGCTCTGCGTTCGTTCACCGTTCGTTCAGCGTTCGTTCACCGTTCAGGTGGGAAAGTAGAACGTTTCAGGGACTGTACTTGGATCATTGACATAAAATTCACAATTTTGGAAAAGGCACTATTGCTCATCATAACTATGTACTTAGTTAGTTTATTAAATACCCAGAAGCAGAGAAGAAGATTTTCAAAGAAATAATGCATTTTCACTATATAATCTATATAGCCCCGCCCTAACACCAGAACCCCTGACCCTGGGAATTCACAAATCTGGAAGAGGCACTCTTGCTCATCATAACTATTTACTAAGTTAGTTTATTTAATACCCAGAAGCAGAGAAGAAGATTTTCAAAGAATAAATGCATTTTCACTATATAATCTATAGAGCCCCGCCCTAACATCAGAACCCCTGACCCTGGGGCCATAAAATTCACAAATCTGGAAGAGGCACTCTTGCTCATCATAACTATGTACTAAGTTAGTTTATTTAATACCCAGAAGCAGAGAAGATTTTCAAAGAATAAATGCATTTTCACTATATAATCTATAGAGCCCCGCCCTAACACCAGAACCCCTGACCCTGGGGTTATCAAAATTCACAAATCTGGAAGAGGCACCCTTGCTTATCATAACTATTTACTTAGTTAGTTTATTTAATACCCAGAAGCAGAGAAGAAGATTTTCAAAGAATAAATGCATTTTCACTATATAATCTATAGAGCCCCGCCCTAACACCAGAACCCCTGACCTTTTGATATTACAGCGACCCTGGGGTTATCAAAATTCACAAATCTGGAAGAGGCACCCTTGCTTATCATAACTATTTACTTAGTTAGTTTATTTAATACCCAGAAGCAGAGAAGAAGATTTTTAAAGAAATAATGCATTTTCACTATAGAGCCCCGCCCTAACACCAGAACCCCTGATCCTGGGGCCATAAAATTCACAAACCTGGAAGAGGTACTCTTGCTCATCATAACTATGTACTTAGTTAGTTTATTTAATACCCAGAAGCAGAGAAGAAGATTTTCAAAGAATAAATGCATTTTCACTATATAATCTATATAGCCCCACCCTAACACCAGAACCCCTAACCCTGGGGCCATAAAATTCACAAATCTGGAAGAGGCACTCTTGCTCATCATAACTATGTACTTAGTTAGTTTATTTAATACCCAGAACCAGAGAAGAAGATTTTCAAAGAATAATGCATTTTCACTATATAATCTATAGAGCCCGCCCTAACACCAGAACCCTTCACCCTGGGGCCATAAAATTCACAAATCTGGAAGAGGCACTCTTGCTCATCATAACTATGTACTTAGATAGTTTATTTAATACCCAGGAGCAGAGAAGATTTTCAAAGAAATAATGCATTTTCACTATATAATCTATATAGCCCCGCCCTTGCACCAGAACACCTGACCCTGGGGCCATGAATTTCACAATTTTGGTAGAGGACTCAATGTTTATTACATTCATGCTAACAGTTTGCCTGCTTGATGTCCAGGAGTAAAGAAGAAGATTTTTAAAGATTGCAATAATTTTAGTGGTTTTGGCCCCACCCCTCAGGCCCCAGGGGGGCGGGGACCATGAAATATACAATTTTTGTTCCCCTTCACCCATAGATGCTGTATACCAAATTTGGTTGAAATTGGTTCAGTGGTTTCAGAGAAGAAGTTGAAAATGTTCAAATGTTAACACACGACGCACGACACACGACGCACGACGACGGACGAAAACAGATAGCAATAGGTCACCTGAGTTACTCAGGTGACCTAAAAACCAATACACGGAATTATGTATCTTAGCGTAGTCTACTTGTGTGCAAAGTTATACTGATATTAGACCAAAACTGTAGGAGGAGTAGCATTTTGAAAGAATTTCACAGAAAATTCTATTTTTAGTAACCACGGCAACACCGTTCATCGAAATCAAAAACCGATACACAGAATTATGTATCTTAGTGTAGTCTACTTGTGTGCCAAGTTATACTGAAATTAGACCAAACTTGTAGGAGGAGTAGCATTTGAAAAATTGTTTACAGACAGACAGACGGACGCCGGACGCATTAGTGATTACTATCGCATAAGCTCTTCTGGTCTCTGATCAGTAGAGCTAATGAATAATAATGCAAAAATTACGTTTATAAACATCGATAAATTGTGTGTAAATGGCACGATTACATACGTAAGTCGGGTTACCTGAACCCCCTATCATGTGGGATTTTGAAGTGTTTCTTCCTTCTATACATATAGTCTCTTAGTAAAAACAACAATATACAACTATATTTTCTATTGAAAATGGTAACTATATATGCATTTTATTATACATTTAATTTTCCGCGCTTGCGCGGGATTTCATCTTGTATAAATCATTAACAAGTCTGAAGAGGCCCATGGGCCTTATAGGTCACTTGAGAATCATGCAACAACTTTCAAATGATTGAATTTGATTCATTTTTAAGGTAGATGCTATGGCATTCACAGAGGCTGGCGACATTGCTAATCATCACTATAACCTTAATAATTGCATAGTTTGGTACTTAAAGGGGCTGGGTGGTCGTTTTTATACTATTTCAATCTCCTTTAGAGGAAGAAATGTTAATCCATATAAAGATATACAAAAATAATCAAATTTTAACTAATGTGTATGAAATTTTTCTTTGTCAAATGATAGCTGACAGCTTAAGCTATCATATCTAAAAATTAATTTATATCTGATGGTTCATTTGTTGACCCCCAAGCCTCCTTACAGTAATATTCAGGAATAATCAGAAGTTTCCCTACCACATATGAACCCCTGATTTAATACCTAGGAGCACAGAAAGAGATTTTCAAAGAATTACCGCATTTTCACTATATAATTAATAAAGCCCCGCCCTTACACCAGAACCCCCTGACCCTTGGGCCACAATTTTAAATGATACATTTTTGCTCATCATAACTATGTACAAAGTTAGTTTATTTAATACCCAGAAGCAAGGAAGAAGATGTCAAAGAATGAATGCATTTTCACTAATATATAATCAATAGAGCCCCACCCTAACACCAGAACCCCCTGACCCTGGGCCATAAAATTCAAAATTTTACAAAAGGCACTCTTGCTAATCATAACTATGTACTTAGTTTATTTTATACCTAGGAGACAGAAAAAGATTTTCAAAGAATTAATGCATTTGCACTATATAATCAACAGAGCCCTAACACCAGAACCCCTTACCCTGGGACCCTAAAATGCTCTATTTTTTAAAGAGGCACTCTTGCATATCATAACTATGTATTAAGTTAATTTAATACTCAGGAGCAGAGAAGAAGATATTCAAAGATCTTCTTGTGTGGACGTAAAGAACGCGAATCTAGTATGCTAAGCATTCGAGAATATGATGTCATTTTCAAAGTATTACGTCATAAAGTAAGAAGTGACGTCGAATTTACTGCATATTTTTCCAGCTCTAAAGAATGGTCTGTCAGTTTGTGTGGATCGGATGTGTTATTAAAAAGAATAACCATTCGGAACTTTTGTAGCCTAATGTCATGCAAAAAATGAAAAAAAAAACAAAACATTTTTATGTTTTCATATTAGTCCATTATTTATACACCGTCTTTACCCGATATGACAAGGAGCACAATGCGGGTGTGACCGGTCAGCAGGTAATGCTTACTCCTCCATTGCAACTGATCCCACCTCTGATGTTTTGGAGGTCAGTGTTTGCTCTGCTCCTGTTTTGTGTTGTTTTTGGACTTTGCTGTCTGGTATACTGCTCTTATCTTCATGTTTCATTTCATATATGTGAAAAACACTATAGTGCCCTACTCTTTCTGAAGTAGGCCAATGACTTTCGTACATATAGTCAAATACGCACTAAGAAGAAACGGGAATATTCATTAACCGATAATATTTTAAACAAGAAATCTGCGTTGGCAATACCAAACTTAAACAGTATCTTCCTTATCCAAAGCATTAAACTGGTCCATGAATATGACTTTGAAAGCATGATTAAATTTTAGCTTGGATAATATCTGGCATATATTTGCCCACATAAATTTCGTAACTACCATCTCCGTCAATATGTTCTAATGAATAAGAAGACGCCTGCTTTAGCTGATCTATACCAAATAATGTACGCAGGTACTCATCAGAAAGACGCGGTAAATCAGTCAGTCCATCATCGGCATTAATTCTTGTCATTTTGACAGTGACCCTTCCTACCGTATCTTTAATTAAACGTTCTCTTACAAGATTAACTGTGTGATTTTCGAGCATACGCTTAGCTTTTGTTTGGTCCTTATAGGAATCGATTGCCAATTTAGGTCTAAAAGCATTGATCAAAGATGCTACTACATGTATCCGAACATAGTCGGAATTTGTGCATTGGTGACTATATTTGCCAAAAACTTCTACCTCTTTATTCTACCGTTTGCAGACTCAACCACCCATCTGATCTTAGTTTCAAGACGAGAAGTTAGCTTCTTCAACCGTATGCTGTTTTTCTTTCTTTCTCAAGAAATATGGACATTCTGACTGCAGTCTGACTGCTTTTTTCAAAATAAGACCCAGTTAAACAGCCCATTCCTCTCCCCAAGAAGATGTTTTTTTTATACAGCAGAGTCATTATTTTTACCATTTGCCAGAAACGGTCCAAGATTATCATTAATATATCCATCTGAAGCAACGATCATAATTGGTTTGACCAGGGGACGGCCTTTGTAAAGAGACTATGTGACCGTCTGTGAAAGGTATATTTTGAACTTTTCTGAATATATATGTAAGTACCGTCTATCAACAGGATAGTTGTGTCATTACTGCCAGATGCTATAAGCTCTCTTGCAAAAACTATTGTATGTTTTTTAATAATATCTTCTGTACAAATATTTTCAAAGCCCAAATATTTCGAGACAAAGTATGTCACCAAAGCCTTTGCTCTTTAGACTTTTCTACTTAATTATCTTTCGCAAAATGCTGCTAGATAGCCCGGTTCTGAGTTTTGTAAGCAAAATAGCTAAAGCTTAAAAACGTAAACCATACACTTGTGAGACTAATGTATCAAATAATACCTCTACCAAAATTGTGAATTTTATGGCCCCAAGGTCAGGTGTTCTATTGCTGCTAGGGCGGGACTATATAGATTATATAGTGAAAATGCATTATTTCTTTATAAATCTTCTTCTCTGCTCCTTGCTATTAAATAATGTACTACATAGTTATGAAGAGCAAGAGTGCCTCTTCCAAAATTGTGAATTTTATGGCCCAAGGGTCAGGGGTTCTGGTGTTAGGGCGGGGATCTATTGATTATATAGTGAAAATGCATTTATTCTTTGAAAATCTTCTTCTCTGCTTCTGGGTATTAAATAAACGAACTTAGTACATAGTTATGATGAGCATGAGTGCCTCTTCCAAAATTGTGGATTTTATGGCCCCAGGGTTAGGGGTTCTTGTGTTAGGAAGGGGCTCTATGGATTATACAGTGAAAATGCATTTATTCATAGAAAATCTCTGCTCCTTGGTATTAAATAAACTAATTACATAGTTATGATGAGCAAGAGCAGGGATGGGGTCGATTACTTTTGAAGGTAATCGATTAAATTACAATTACTTTTTTAAAGTAATCAATTACATCTGATTACTTTTCCTTCATGTAATCATGATTACTTGTGATTACTTTTGATTACATTATTTTAAAGTAATTTTTGGGGGGTTTAATGTTCAAGGAAAGCAGCATGTTTGGATTCTTTTTTAAATAATGTTTACACTAAAAAGGTACAAATCAAAGTTTGGTGGTACATGTCATTAAATAGATGCCTGAGATGGTTTATCGGATGTCATCTGATTTCTATCTTATTTGTAAATATACTATTGTTGAGAAAAAAGACAAAATAAGTAATTTGAATTCTTTCTTAAATGCTGTTTACACTAAAAAGGTACAATCAGAGTTTAGTGAGTAGTATAAACGGCCTTGCCGGGCGGGTCAACTGAGTGCACTTTTGGGGTTGGGGGGATAGGCGGTTCAACTGAGTGCAGCCCCTGTGGGGGGATAGGCGGGTCAAGGGAGTGCAGATTGGGGTGTGTGGGGGATAGGGAGGTCAATTCAGTACATATAGCCCCTAAATACGGGGTGTTTACATTATACTATACGCTGCTACTACGATTTTGTCAGCGACTCAAGAATTTGATTATGACGTCACGCTTTCATTCACAGACTAGCCAGCCTAGCCTAACCGGTTCAAACTGGATTTCCTCAAAACAATAACAAATAACACACGAGACAAAACAAAGAACACAGATTTTTATTCAGAATCAAAATACAAACATACACTGTCTTCTTAATTTTTCCCTCTCCTTTTTCTTGAGATTGTTTTCCTTCAGGCAATAAAGGGATGCGATAATATACACACGCTTTATAAATATACCTAAAGGAACCCCAATAGTTTGTTTTCTCCTTTAGACAGTATTTTTCCACTCTGGTGTCATAATCTTCAGGATCCAATTCCACTCTTTTTACCAACCAAATTTTTTTGTACTTTAAATTTCGTGGCCATTTTAAATAATTTCTGTTGCGTTCATAAAAATTCTGGATGGCTTCTTCTTTAGTTTTCATCCATTCTCCAAGATGTTCTCCATTAATACACCAACAATACACCGTTTCCTATGTCATATTTTTTGTCTGCTCCATTTTTACCTGCGTCCAATTCCAAGTACTAACGAAGACTGATCCTCCATGTCCAGCTCCGCTTTATATATCTTTACTGTTGCATCATCTTTTTTTTTTATACCTGTTGCATCATCTTTTTTATACCTGTTGCATCATCTGTAAGGACCGTGTGCAAAAATTTAGGGTCGTGTGCAAAAAATTAGGGTCGTGTGCAAAAATAGGTTTGGACTTACCTATGCATTGTGACGTCATCCACTGTATAAATACGGCATTTCTCCGACTTTCGGCTCATTCTACTGTCAGAGCCAGCTCCCTGCCGGGGGGTCATGGATTCTACTAGAGAAAAACAGTTACATGCTCAACGATTATTAAAATGGAAAAAAAGGGAGAGAGAATTAGATCGAATTCTTTATGAAAATAAAGATCGAGAATTAGAGCTTAGGAAAAGAAATGCGGAAAGATTACAGAGAAGAGCTCAATTAGAACAACAACGACAACTACGGGAGAAAGAATTAGATCAAATTCTTGATGAAAATAAAGATCGAGAATTAGAGCTCAGGAAAAGAAATGCTGAAATATTACAGAGAAGAGCTCAATTTAAACAACCACAACAACGACAAAACATGAAGTGGAAAAAAAAAACTTTGCAGGTAAACAATGGGATATAATGAGAGTTAATACTCATACAGATTTTATTCTATAGTATTACCAAGAACTGAAAAAAGTAAGAAGATAAATGACATTAAAAAGAAGAAAACGGAGAAAAAATTCCATGAATTTTTTTTTAAACCTGAATAAATCCATTTGATTTTTTGTCTGTTAACAAAACACCCTTTTTGAAAAGTAGGTTATCCCCCTTTAACCATAAAAAAGATGATTACCAAAACATGAGTTGGGTATTCAGTATAAAATGGGGAGATATGTAAATAAATGTAAAGATTTAAAATACTTTTTTAAGGTATAGTGATCAGTGGTATCCCTCATCCCTCCATGAAATTTTTTTTTAACCTGAATAAATCCATTTGATTTTTTGTTTGTTAACAAAACAGCCTTTTTGAAAAGTAGGTTATCCCCCTTTAACCATAAAAAAGATGATTACCAAAACAGGAGTTGTGTGTTCAGTATAGAATTGGAGGAAATGTAAATGTAAATAAATGTAAAGATTTAAATTACATTTTTAAGGTATAGTGATCAATGGTATCGCTCATCTTTCTGTATTGTTAAAAATGAAATATGTCAGATTTTTAAACTTTTATACAAATCAAAGTTGCATGTTATTTAAAATCACATTTAAACTTTGCCAGAAAAAGAAAACTACCAGGATTTAAAAAAAAAAAAAATGAAAGGAGTTTGTACTTACAAGTAATAGTCATCTACCTCATTGCTTTCAATGAGTTATGGAGTTTGAGAAACATGTTTTCTGAAGAAAAAAAATACTTAGAGAAGTGAAAATTTTTCTTTTTACAACAGAAAAAAAAGATCTATTTCATATCAGAAACTGTGTCATGACCATGTTTTTGGGACTTAAATTAAAATACTAGGATGGGATTTTATGCAAAATATACATACATATCACAAATATTTCAAAAATCACTCTTAAATTCCTCTTAATATTTGGTTTTTAGCTCTACTGGTCAGAGACCAGAAGAGCTTATGCGATAGTAATGTGTCCGTCGTCCGTCCGTCTGTCTGTCTGTCTGTCTGTAAACAATTTTTCAAAATGCTACTCCTCCTACAGTTTTGGTCCGATTTCAATATATCTTGGCACACAAGTAGACTACACAAAGATACATAATTTTGTGCATCGGTTTTTGATTTCGATGAACGGTGTTGCCGTGGTTACTAAAAATAGAAATTTCTGTGAAATTCTTTCAAAATGCTACTCCTCCTACAGTTTTGGTCTGATTTCAATATAACTTGGCACAAAAGTAGACTACACTAAGATACATAATTCTGTGCATCGGTTTTTGATTTTGATGAACGGTGTTGCCGTGGTTACTAAAAATAGAAATTTCTGTGAAATTCTTTCAAAATGCTACTCCTCCTACAGTTTTGGTCCAATTTCAGTATTACTTGGCACAAAAGTAGACTACACTAAGATACATTATTCTGTGCATCGGTTTTTGATTTCGATGAACGTTGTTGCAGTGGTTACTAAAAATAAAAATTTCTTTGAAATGCTTTCAAAATGCTACTCCTTTATAGATTTGGTCCGATTTCAGAATAACTTGGCACACAAAAAATAGACTGTTACTAAGATACATAATTTTGTGCATCAGTTTTTGATTTCGATGAAGAGTGTTGCCGTGGTTACTAAAAATAGAAATTTCTGTGAAATTCTTTCAAAATGCTACTCCTCCTACAGTTTTGGTCTGATTTCAATATAACTTGGCACAAAAGTAGACTACACTAAGATACATAATTCTGTGCATCGGTTTTTGATTATAACGGTGTTGCTAAAAATTAAAAATTTCTTTGAAATTCTTTCAAAATGCTACTCCTCCTAAATTGGATATTTGATTTAACTTGGCACACAAGTAGAAGATAAAATACATAATCATTGGAAGTTTTTGATTATCGATACTTGTTCTTTACTAAAAATAGAAATTTCTGTGAAATTCCAAAAACTCCTCCTACAGTTTTGGTCCAATTTCATTATAACTTGACACAAGGATTCATTCAAATGAAATACAGCTGTCATGAGAGATACATGTATAAAAAGATTCATGGGTTAAAAATTTTTTTGATATGTCTCACAGTACCCCAGAATTGGAAAGAACCTTTTGTAGACAAGGTGACTATGAAGAATATGGGGTTTTTAAATCTGAAGTGAGAAACAAAGAATTGGTTCCAAGAGATTGTAATTTACCTGAATATTTTTTTTAAAAAAATATTGAAAAAACAATTTGTATACACTTATGACAAAATAGGTGTACATTCTTCATTCACATAAAGTGTATGTATGTGTTATTGTTGTTTTGATGAAAAAAAAATAAAAAATTTAAAAAATGTGTGATTGATGTGAATTTATTTTTTAAAAAAGGGCACACTATTGATTATTATTATTATTATTATGAAAAGTTAAAAAAGTTAAAAAAGGGACTTTCCTATTGATTATTATTATTATTATTATGAAAAGTTAAAAAAGTTAAAGTTAATTTAAAAAATTCATAAGTTTAAAAAATTTAAAGTTAATTTTCAAAAAAAGTTTTCAAAAAAATTACAGTTTTTTAAAAAAAAAGTGACCTGGTGTTATAACTTGAGAGATTTCACACATACAATGTTTCTTGTTGACTGTAAAATAGAAATTTTTCTGTGTTTTACCCACTGTGTAAGAAGGTAATCTTTTTCTTTTTTACCAACTGTATACAGAAGGTAATCTTTTCTATGACACACAACGTTTTTTTTTTTTTGGACTGTATAAGAAGGTATTCTTTATTTTCTTAAAGACACATTCGTTTCTCATTACCATTGTATTATTAAAGATAATCTTTTCTAAGACACAATCGTTTCTTTGACTGTATTTTTAAAAAATATAATCTTTTTGAAATTAAAAACACGTTTCTTTGACTGTATTTTTTAAAGGTAATCTTTTCTTAGACACACAACGTTTCTTATTTACCTCTGTATAAGTTGGCATCTTTTCTAAACATTTGGTTGGCTCTTAAAAGAGCCGTTTGGTTTAAAAGTGATTTTTTTCTCAAAGGGGTTCAAATACCTTAGCAGGCACTCAATAAGGCTGCCAAGAAGTATATAACCTAGTGTCTGGTGGACCTAAAACGGGGGGATGATAAAATCGTCATCTCGGACTTCGATTTCGATCGGATTAACCACACCAAGGATGAGGGTAACACCAACCGTTTAGATGAGAGGAAACGCCAACAGATGCGTCAGGAGATGAGAGGAAAGGCCAACAGATGCGTCAGGAACTGGAGGAAGAGAAAACACAAGGATGTGAAGGAATGTAAAAGTCTGGCCGTGGAGACGGCGTATGGTAAAGATTTATAAGCCGCTACATAACAGAATGACGTCGACTGCTGGCGAGCTCGGTATTTATACACAAGTGACGGACGTCAAAGAGAGCACCTCGATGGCGAGAGCTGAAATCTTATGGCGAATTGAAATTGTGTGTGTTTTGTACTTTGGGACTTACATATTTTCATGGATTATTTAGTAGGTATTCATCATGTAGGATTCAGCATGATACAGGTCTAGAACAAGGTAGGTTTCCTGCTTCTTTTCATACTAGAATTGATACATGACATGCATCCATCGTGGAGAAAAAAGTAAAAAACCTCGAAGCGACGAGGCGAAATCCAAGTGACCCGAGTTTACAGAATACGCCTTTTTCTTTTCAAAGGGTGAGAAAAAACTCATGTGGGTTAGGGAGAAGGGACTTAGGGAAGAGTGTATGATATAGTTTTTATTTCAAAAGAATCATGATCAGGGTAAAAAACAAGCTAATATAGGTTTACCTATAGACACAATGGGGGGTTAAAAAAGTTACAGATTTTCAAAAATCATACTATGAGATACATAAGGAATTTTTAAAAAAAGCCTTTAAAAAATATATTTTTTAAAAAAAATAAAATGTCATGAGGATAAAAACAATTCGTATTTACTTTTTAGATCCTTTACAAGTCTTGATGGTTTTTTTTTTTTTTACCAAAATCAAACACTGTAGTGACACTGGGGTGTTAACAACGTATGACATACACATCCCCTGATTTTTTAAGTATCCAAATGTTTTATGAAAGAAAATTTTACATGAAAAGAATCGTACTGCTTTGAAAATCATTCGTATTTACTTTATAGATCATGATCCACTCAAAAGCTCACGGATTGAGTCAAAGTATTGCAGAGACAATTCCCACAAGCCAATCTCTATGCCACCCGCAGACCTTTAGGGACTAGAAATTTAGCTGTAGAAGAAGATTTTTTTTCTCAGAGGGGTTTAATTCCAGGCACTATTAAGGTGTTAACCTCACAAACCCCTGTGGTCATTTGTTTACTAGCTCAATGGGATTAAAGAAAAGCAAGTCACCGACCTAAAAGAATTTCCACTTATCAAGATACAGCACAAAATAGAGAGCAATGGTTTCAAACTTGTTTACAAGAAATGGGGGAAAGTTTACCTTACCAGATTTATGCTTTTCCTTACAAGATTGCCTGTGGACTAGCCAAAGGAAACTGGACTCATTATACACATATTGAACAATTTGCACAAACTTATGACAAACAGGTGTACATTCTTCATCCACATTAAGTGTATGTGTATGTGTATGTATGTATGTGTTGTTATTGTTTGATGAAAAAATAAAAAATATATGTCTATGTGTTATAGGAATTTATTTAAAAAAAAAAAAGGGACTTTCCTATTGATTATCATTATTTAGAAAATTTAAAGTTTTAAAAAGTTAAAAAAAATTATAAGTTATTAAAAAAAGTTATAAAAATTTTTAAAAAGTGACCTGGTGTTATAACTTGAGACACACACACACACACACAGTTTCAGATTTTACCCACTGTATAAGGTAATCTTTTCTTTTTTATCGACTGTACATAAGGTACTCTTTTTTTTTGACTATATTTTTAAGAACAATAACGTTTCTTATTTTTGACTGTATAAAAAAGATTCTTTTTTTTTAAGATACAATCGTTTCTTTGACTGTATTTTTGAAAAAAAAAAGAATTTTTTTTTTTTTGTAAGACACACATACCGTAAATCTGGAAATTTTTACTGTAGATAAATTTTTAGCAAATTTGCGTGTGCACTGCATTCGCAAAAATATTTTTCTTAAAAATAAATCAACATGTGAAGAATTTTTTTCTGAGAACCCGTGTCTTTTTTTAACTCAGTGAATAGGCGTCGGTAAGCACTGGAATCCTGTTTACACTAGTCTACTATATAACTACAAGATAATTACCCGTGCGTGTAAATTGCCCTCATTATATGCAATATCGTCAGATGATTTGACAAGCACTGAGGCAGTATCCCCCTTTTTAATTATTTTCATCAATTAATTTGCCAATAAAGAGAGAACTGTCATTTTATCTAACATGTATCAACACGGGCGATAACTCAAACTCAGTGCATTTACTAGAAAGTTCCAAATGTAAACGCGGCGTGTAAATTTTAGGTGATGTGTTGTTAATGTTTGATGAAAACTAAAAAATATATGTTTCTTCCTTTGGATTATACTTTAGGTTGAAAGGCATACACAACCTCTAAAATGTTTGTTTTAATTGATTAAGAAATTATTTTCAGTGCATATCCTTTTGTATTTTTATCTAAATTGTTTCGGAGCGATTTTCAATATCTTGCCACGTTGCGAGTATATTGGTGGTATTCTAACTGGGCATATTATTTGAAACATAGCCTGATATGAAAATCTTCAGTTTTTTATTTTTTAGACTGACAATTCTTTTTTCAAAAATTTGAAGCGTAAAAATTAATCAAAAATAAATCGACGTAAAAATTTTCAGATTTACGGTAACGTTTCTTATTTACCTCTGTACAGAAGGCATCTTTTCTAAACAATTGGGCGGCCCTTAAAAGGGCCTTTTTTTGTAATTTTTTTTGTTTTTTAAATTTTTTTTTGTTTTTTTTTTTCATTTTGGTTTCTGGTGGGTCCCCCGGTACCTTCTAATGGGCCAGTAGGTGATGGACCATCTGGCCGACTTGCATGTTATCCTCGTCGGAATCACTATCCCCGTCTCTGTCTGGCCTTCTGGTCACGGGCTGTATTATGGGTTTGGAATTCCGACATAAGGGGCATGGTAGACCCCGCTCCAAGATCCGGGCAGCACACAAGAGGCATGCCGGACGCTGTAAGCAGCGGCTGCAGACGAAGTTGCTTGGCTCCCCATCCGTCATGCAAAGGGAACATAAAATCTCCCAGGTGGAGACGGCAAACCCCAAGGGGGAATCCGCCCCTGGTCTTGGCCTGTACCTGGGGGGTCGGGGTAACGGGTCTGGGTGGCGGTGGTGAGCGGGGTGCCTCCCTCCTGTAAGGGTGGGCCCTTCTCCCTCTGTTGGTGTTGACCTGGAATCTGGCCAAATTGATCCGCATGAGTTCCCGGTTATTGTCCAGCCTCCTCAGGATTAATATGTTCTCAAATACAATCCCCGGGATGAGATATAGGTCCTCGTAGTAAAACTTACCAGCCATCTTCTTCTTTCTTCTCTGTAATCAGCTAAATCAGCTAAGGAATGATGCTGAGCGCTCGGAGGGTCTGTATTTATAAACAATAGCAGACGATAGTCAAATATCGCGGCAAAACATCAACAATCCATCATGTGATCAAATGTGATTGGCTAACACAAAAAAATCGCTTTTGGAAAACACGCCCACCACAGTGACAAAGCGAAATTCAGGGAACCCGAACCCGACTGTATATGACGTCATACAATAACATAACACTTATGTAGTATTACATGATTTTTTATTTTATTTCTTAAAAACTAACAAAGCTTCTAACTGTCGAATTCTCCTCCGAAATCGTATTCGATCCGCTACTAATTGCATCCAGGGACTTCTCCGGTCTTCGGGGGATAATTCGTAGATTTGATTGAGGCTGGTATTAAAAGTCACTGATTTCTTAGCCTGTGTGAAATTTCCAGGTATTTCATTCCGTATTGAATACATACTTTCTCCATCGCATCTAAGTCCTGCCACAGTAAAATCACTTTGGCCGCTTGGGGATGGGTCAGGAAACTGTAAGGGTTTCCGAAATAACGGGTCAGGTTCAGTCCGTACCATCTCTGGGGCAGAATTGTTTTCATATGTCGACATAGAAAATGTATGGTAGCTAGTCTCCCCATGGTCGTCGCATGATGTGATAAGGCTAGGCATTGTAACCACAAATCCTGAGGGGTTTCCATGATAGTGTTCGCTTCCTGAAATACTTGTTCTACCTCCGGGGGTAGAGCTTCTTGGTGGTTCTGTGCCCATCGTACTAAACAATCATATCCATCTAATTGTGTGTTTCTATGTTGGTTGACTAACTGTGTATTTCCAAAGGAAGACAGCAGCCAGGCTTCACTTCATAGAGAATGGATTATAGATGGTTAAGAACAAACCAATTCTTCCATGTTGAGGACTGCAAAAAAAAAAAAATGATAAAACCCATTTTAATATTATGACTTTACTACATGAAACATTGCATGTTTAAATCCTGAACAAACATGTACAATGCCAAAAAAATCATGAAAATATTTGTTTTTAATCTCAAAAAATTGTTTTCAACATTAACTCCAGATGAGAAAAGTTCATCATGTTATCTTTAGATAATTAAAAAAAGCACAATTACTGTATTAATATCACAAATAAAATGATTATCAAATTAATTATTTAGACACTAAAAGACTTTTTATTAACGGCAGATTCAATTTTGGTTTAATACCTATCAGTACTGCATACAGAAAAAAACATCTTTTTTTAGCATCATCACAGTACAACATGTAGTCCTTAATTTTTTGAAAAGCTCATTATTAGAAACAAAAGTGAAAATGAAAATATATGTATGCCATATATCAAACATATTTAGAATCAAAACAGAAAGTAAATGACTTAGGATTAATCTTTTGTAAATTCCTCCTTTTCTCTTATTAGTTTCCTAATTAATATCTCTTTGATCACCATTTAGTAAGTCTGAATTCAATGGGTAACATACATAATGAATTATGAAATTATATCATAATTTATACAAAAGGACTTATTAATATTCTGAAAATCCCTTAATCATGAGTTAATATATTTTAGATTAAATAAGGGTGTGCTTATATGAATGTAAGTTAGAGACAACAGATTACATAAGTATTACACAGTAATTAAATTAACCATATAATCATGCTTAAATGCAAAGATGACCTTCATAGGAAATGTAAACAATTAAAAAACAAGAAAAACTTACCAGAGATATCCAAATATATGCCAAATAAGCCTATCAATTAAATAATTCAGTGAAATAACATCTCAGCTGATCCTGAAAAAATCATACAATTCAGTGATACACAATTAACCTCATTTTACAATGTAAGTAAAGCAATAATTTACAGACAAAAGGGACAGCAATGTAAAAGATACCATGTATTTTACCAACGTTTAGTGAACATTTTTCTGGTTCAAATTCAATTATAGAATGACCCATCATAGAAATATTAAATGCACTCTGAGTTACATGCACTGGTTATACAACTGTAAATCACATGAAATGAGGATAAATACAGCATTTACATTCAAATCAGAACTTTACATATAATTATGATTAAATGCAATTATGACCTTCATAGGAAATGTAAACACAAAATTACCTGTGGAATATGTCAGAGAAACGATTTTGAAAATGAAAGTGGTCTAAACATGCACATGGCAAAAATGCATCAGGATGATTAGTTCAGTGGTCAAAGAGAAATTGAGCTTTAAACAAGAAAAGCTTCACCGCAGGAAAATCATCATAGTAAAAGAGAGGAAAAACAAAAGATAGTCCTACATTTTCTGAAAATCTAAGTTCACTTCTTAGAAACAAAAGTGAAAATGAAACTTTAATTTTACAAGTGTATGACGTCATAATGTATAGGTAGCTCGCTGACTAGACTGTGTACAAAATCGTACACAGTACGATCAAAAGGTAAGTCTAACATATTTATGCACACGGTCCTTACAGATGATGCAACAGATATAAAAAGATGATGCAACAGGTATAAAAAGATGATGCAACAGGTATAAAAACGTAGGTAAAACGTATTGATGCACACGGCCCTTACAGTAAAGGTATATAAACCAGCGCTGGATATGGAAGATCATTCTTCGTTAGTACTTGGAACTCGACACAGGTAAAATATGGCAGAGGAAAATACAAAGGAGACTGTACCAGAAACAGGATCTTATGGACGTAGATGACAGGAGATTGATATGCAGTATCTTGAATCAAATGGCCTTTATCATGCAGATAATTCATAATGATATAGGTGATTTTAGAAAAGAAGTGATGGAAAAGATTCGCCATCTAGGAAGGAAGACTTCAGGGACACACCAGACCAAACCTCTAGTGAAAGAAGGAGACAAAAAAGAGAAAAGGGAACACAACAGAGAGAATCCAGGACCCAGCATTATTCACAGGAGGAAACTATCCCTGATGACAGAAAAGGCACAGAAGAAGAAAAAGTAAATGGTTGTTGTATTTTCATTCTGAATAAAAATCTGTGTTCTTTGTTTTGTCTTGTGTGTTATTTGTTATTGTTTTGAGGAAATCCAGTTTGAACCGGTTAGGCTAGGCTGGCTAGACTGTGAATGAAAGCGTGACGTCATAATCAAATTCTTGAGTCGCTGACAAAATCTTAGTAGCAGCGTATAGTATATAATGTAAACACAGTGTAAACACCCCGTATTTAGGGGCTATATGTACTGAATTGACCTCCCTATCCGCCACACACCCCAATCTGCACTCCCTTGACCCGCCTATCCCCCCACAGGGGCTGCACTCAGTTGAACCGCCTATCCCCCCAGACCCAAAAGTGCACTCAGTTGACCCAGCCGGCCAGGCCGTTTATACTACTTTGGTGGTACATGTCAATAAATAAATGCATGAGATGGTTTATCGGATGACCATCATGTCATCTGATTTGTATCTTATTTGTAAATATATTATTGTTGAGAAAAAAGAAAAAATAACTAAGTTATAAATCAAACTGGGCATAATTATAGTAGGGATAAAGGAATTCAATTAGTGTACTGTTAGGTAAGTAATTTACCTTCGTCATTTGAGGTATGAACTTTTCAATTAAACTAACAGTTATTAGATGTTTTCACTAGAATTAACACATTGATCGGAAAGACATGGATGGTTCAACATTGTTATTTACCTAAGCTGACCCAACTTTAGTATAAACCTGTGTTTTTATTACCATGCTAATTAATTCACACATATTATTATTTAAATCAAACAAATCTGTGATTCTTAGAATATCATCTTGAAGGAAAATTTGATATCTGATTCAGATATATTTAGATATTTACAGTAAAAACAAAATGTACATGCATGTTTAAACTAATTGAAACGAAAAAAAATCATTAAACTTTTAAATGACCCTTTGGTAATTTTCCTTCAGTATATGTCGAGCAAAACAGGGCGAATTGCTAGGTTGCTCAAGTATTTAAAAGACTACGAAATAAAGCTAGTGTCTTTCCTGATATACTTTATTTTAATCAACAGCAGACACACAAATAAAATATACAACATGACTAAGATAGTCATGTTGTATATTTTATTTGATAAAATAAAGTATATCAGGAAAGACACTAGGAACTTAGAGGATTTACTCATTGTCGGGTCAGTGGACAAGATTATAAGCATTTCTAGAAGCAGTAAAGGAAGCTATAGCTATAGATACATTATTATTTATTTTAATAATAATAACTTTGCTTATAGACAAATATACAAACTAACAATATTTACTGAATATCATAAAATTCATGATTTATGAACTTTGTTTTCATAATTTTAGAGTGCCTCTTGAAATTGTGAATTTTATGGCCCCAAGGTCAGGGGTTCTGGTGTTATGATGGGGCTCTATTGATTATATAGTGAAAATGCATTTATTCTTTGAAAATCTTCTTCTCGTCTCCTAGGTATTAAATTAACTAAGTACATAGGTATGATGAGCAAGAGTGCCTCTTTTAAAATTGTGAATTTTATGGCCCCAGGGTGCTAGGTAGGGGCTCTATTGATTATATAGTGAAAATGCATTTATTCTTTGAAAATCTTTATCTCTGCTCCTGGGTATTAAATAAACTAACTAAGTACATAGTTATGATGAGCAAGAGTGCCTCTACCAAAATTGTGGATTTTATGGCCCCAGGGTCAGGGGTTCTGGTGTTAGGGAGGGGCTCTATTGATATCGATTATATAGTGGATATACATTACTTCTTTGAAAATCTTTTCTTTCCTCCTGGGTTTTATGCCAATGATCCAAGTATATATATATCTGATGAAGAAAGGTGCATCAAGCAAAATGGTTTTTATTTATCCCCCCCCCTCCCCCCCGAGTTGAAATCTGCTCTTTGGTATTGATCAACCATTTTATGATAAAATTTGCAAAATTTTGAAACTTGTGGCCCCAGGGTCAGTGGTTCCTTTGGGGTGAGGTGCAAAACTAGTTATAAAGTGGAAGTGAATTTTCTCTTTGTTACTCTGATCTACCTCTGGGTATTAAGTCTAAATAGAGTAATCGTGCTAAGTTTATAATTATGATAAGCAATGGTATCTCTTTCAAAATCGTGAATTTCTATGCCTCTGGTTTAAAACAAGAACCAAAAATAATTGTTTTAAAGTTGTTACAAAATACTCAGGTGACCTATAAGGCCGGTGGGCCTCTTGTACTAAACTTATTATAAGAGAAAAGTCTGACTTACGAAGTTCGTAACTTTTCACTTAAGATACGATGCTTCTGCATTACTAATGTTTTCATAAGGTTTTACCGTAACCTTAACCATTCGCAAGATATGGTCTTGGAAATCTCTTTTCCAGGATATATAAATATTCGTAGTGAGGAACGCTGTGCAAACGCAGTAGTCCCTTACGTTTTTCTACGCGGCAATAAGTTATTCTCGTCTGCGACAGAAAATAATGGAAAAAAAAATCAAAACATAGAATGCCTAGCTGGAGTAAGGGGGGGGTCGTGGCCTTGGCAGAGACAGTGATCCCTAGGGCCGAATACCTTAAAAGGATAGCTGTCTCCGTCATTAACAGCTGAGAAAATAAAAACAGAAGCTGTGGGAGGAAGTAGCTGATGAGTAAGCATGGCGGCGAACCCCAAATCATGAAATATGTACCACAATAAAGTAAAAACTGAATAGAAGCATATCAATTTATTGTGTGGAACTTACAGGTGTTACATAAAGCTTGAAAAATCAATAAGAAAAATGCATTTAAATTTTACAATGTTTAAATAACAGGGTCCAGTTCAATCTCTTGATTTAGCCGTATAGCTTTTAATAGCTATATAGCTTTATTAAGAATTGAAAATAGATTTATTTAGCTTGTTATTAAGCATATTCAGATCAGGCATTTCTTTCATAAAATTAAATTTGTATACTTATTTACAAATGCATATTTAAGCCTTTGTATAATAGTAATTCTTTACGTTTAAAGTTCTTAAATATATTTTGTTTTCTTGTTTTCATTACTTCATTAGAATTTCCTCTGTTGTAGACTGTGGCTATCTTACCGGAATGTGTGCGGGGATTGAGTGTTATCTATAGGTTTAAGGCTGTATTAGATCCTCAAGATCGTCCACTAGGCGCAGTATGACACAGAGCGGGAACCTATACCGTTCAATAAGTTCCATTATCATATCAAGGACCTATGTCCTGTCTTGGAAAACTCTCTCCAGACGAGCCTTTTGTCTTTTTCTTCGTCCAAAATACCTCCAAATGCTACAAGTGCCAGGGTTCTCCACAAGGGGTTGAACCATGGCGGCCCGCCATGGTTAAATTTATGTGCGCCATGGTTAAACGAGCTGCGCCATGGTTAAAATCGACAGCCCCCATGATTAAATGTTATTGCATTTCAGTCCTGACACTTACTTTTTTAATGACTTGAGTAGTTAATTTTGTTTTTATACTACGACTGCCATGCACCTCGCAAGCCTCGAGGGAAAACGGACTGTGCTAATCAAACACGGTCATTAATCGGCGACTATGCTGTGAAGCGTGATAATCAATGGAGAGTCAATCAGCTGATCAGATAATCAATTTTTTATTAGATTTTATCATCCTGTACACATGTAAATAATTTTGGGGAACTTCAACATGTTCACTACATGATTATCTTTTTGATAAGATGTGCATAGGACATACGTCTCAATCGCCGTCTTAGCATGCTTAGTTTTAAGGTCAGACGAGACGTTCCTCAAAATCTGTTTTGTATATCTTCGTAATGTATGAAAAATATTCCAAATTTTAATAACATTCTGATTTCTGAACCAGTTTCTAAACATTTTTAAAAAATCCAAACACTTAAACATTTGAAATTGGAAAATAATTTTTTTTTCCCTAAAGGATTATATAAGAAAAACTACCCCTGGTATCTTGCAGAAATGCCTGGTAAGGTACCTCAGTTTTTTGCGAGTAAACATGTTCAAGTAGCAATACTTCAATGACAAACTCTTAGAAAAATTTATCTATTATGAAGGAACGTCTCGTCTGTCCTTAATCGCCGGTATAGTCGTAGTTTTAGAGTTACTTCCCGTTATTATGAAACGTCGCGTGGCGCTATTTTTAGCACTGGGCACGTGGAGAAATAAACAAAACTTGGTGAAAAATGCAATATCTAGAAAAATGAAACGTTTAGAAAAAAGGGACTCTGGTCCAAATGTCCCTTTGTGTGTTAACTTAGAAAAAATACTACCCATTCATCAGTTTTAGTTATATGTGAAACAAAACATGTCATACAACAGGCTACAATTCTTATGATTATTAATTTCTGAAAATATTGCCATGGTTACTGACTTACTGTGTCAACAATTTTTCTTTAAATACCTTCAGAAGGTTACTGCAGTTTTGGGCAAATTTTAGTACAATTGTGAAGTAAGATACAGGATAAATCCCTTTCAATTAATTTAATTAATATTTTTTACCTTTAAAAAGTGTTAGATGTTCCATTGGTTTGTGTTGCAGTGGTTAAGTTTAAAAATTGTCAAACCAATCATTGATTAATGAAGATTAGGAAGTCTAACACGTGTTTATGTTTTTGGTCACATTTCGCCTTCGCGCAGCTTCCTCCATGGTTAAATTTTCAAATGTGGAGAACCCTGCAGTGCACCCATGTTTATTAAGAAATGACGCAATTTTCGACAAATTTACTAACTTAAGAGAGCCCCAACCTCTCGTAAGATACGACTTTTTCTGTCGTTACTTAAGGTAATTCCACCCTCCTATGATGTCATAGGTTTTTGCAAAAACTATAATTAGTTTAAATTCATACCTAATAGAACAATTAATATCTCATGGAAAAATGCTTTACAATAGGTGTAATGATAAATATTGTTAAGTTAAAGAATTTAAAAAATGCATATTTTCTATATTTAATCAATTATTCAATGATTAAAAAATGTTGACAAGGGCAATAACTCCTTCTAAGGTCTCTTCACTCAGGCATTTGTTTTATTGTACAATAGTTTCCCCGAAATTAACAATTCAAAAGTATTTTTTAAGTAGGGAGTATGTAGAAACATTCAGCATCAGAATTATGCATTTTAACCAGTTTTTACATATTTTTCATAATACTGTTTACAAAAAAATGTGATTTTTTTATGTTGACATACACTACTGTTTATTTATGTTTCGCATCTAAAATAATTTGGTGACCTATACATTTTTTGCAATAGTTGGAAAATTTAAAGTATAATAAATGAAAATAAATGCAGTTTTTGTACATTGAACCTATAAAATTGTGATGGTGGAAACACCTTAAAGTAGTTTGCTAAGATAGAAATTCATCGTAACTTACGGTTACGATTAAATCTTACCCAAAGAAGTTTAGTAAAACTCAAGCTTAGGTTTTAAAAACTTTCAGTATTAGCCTTTTTCATCTTAAAAGAATGTTCCGCTTTAAAGGAGCATACAGTAAGTACTGTTCCATTAAGGAGGGTAGGGGCAAATTAAGTACATGAGATTACGTCCTCTTGAGTTTTACTGACTTGAGATAAAATTC